>NC_085009.1:4258328-4260828 GCF_963854185.1 Sardina pilchardus
AGGCTGTCCCATCCCTATCGTTGTTGCTGATAAGACCAATCACTGTAATGTCGTCTGCCAACTTGACAATGGTGTTAGAGTCATGTACAGTAGGGCAGTTTTAGGTGAAGAGGGAGTAGAGGAGAGGGCTATACAGCCTTGTGGTATGTTGATGTTCAGGGTGAGGGTTGAGGAGGTGAGGTTATCTAACCTTACTGCTTATCTAACTGCGGTCTGTTGGCTAGGAAGTCCAGAATCCAGTTACAGAGGGTGGTATTGATGCCCAGTTCACTGAGTTTAGTGATCCGTTTGGAGGGGATGATGGTGTTGAATGCTGAACTGAAGTCAATGAACAGCTTTCTCAAATAGGTATTGCTATTGTCAAGGTGGGACAGGGCAGAGTGAAGTGCTGTAGAGATGACATCCTCCGTGCCCCTGCTCTGGCGGTAGACGAGTTGGAAGGGGTCCAGTGAGGGGTGCTCTTGAAGCACTTTATGACGATGGGGGTGAGTGTGGCTGGACGAAAGTCGTTAAGGCTCGTTGCAGTGGAGTGTTTTGGTGCCAGCCAAAGGAGGTGGTTGTAAAGCACACTAGGACAGCTGCCTGGGCTAGTGACAGGTTAAATATGTCAGTCCAAACCTCAGTCAGCTGATCAGCACCGGTCCTGAGAATGCAGGCACAGGCCCTGAGGACACTATTGACATGACCATGAGAATGCCAGGGGAATTATGAACTGTACAATCCAATAATGTAATCATTTCCCAATAACATGATAACAAATCGACTCTCAAACTCCATAAAAATGTAATAAAACGGAATAACGTCATAACTTCCCAATACTGTAATAAAATGCTGTTATTACATTTATGAAAGGTTATTACATTACTGGTTTAACCTTTTTTCAGAACCCAGTAATGTAATCATTTTCCAATATTGTAATAACTTGGTCAGTGTTTGCATTCACCACTACCTGGGGCAAAGCAGAGACCTGTGTAGATGAACACTGTGTTTCTCCCCTCTCGTATTATATTGGGGACCAAGCAGAAAAGCTGGTTAGAGACATTGGGCCATATTGTGGCGATCTGAAACGCTTGGTCAAAGGCACAAACGGTGTGTCCAGTCCACAATTGGCATGAATGACACTCATTGGCAAAGTGAAACTAACTGCACCATGGTCTCATATGAACGACAGTTCTACAGCTATTTTCAGTTAAAATGCAGTCAAAAGAATGTGTACACAACATATTGGGATATGATAAGGTATGCAGTTTATTATCAATTAGTAGAATTTAGGCAAAGTACAAAGTAGCATTAGGGATCCCTGATCAATGGGATTGGATAGGCTGGACCAATGATTTCAAAGCTAATACAAAGTCTGTACCCATTACGATGCTGGGAATCTCTCTTAACAAAATGAAATGAAGTGAGTGAGTCAGTTAATATGGTATCAATATGGTTTTGTTTCTTTTAACTTGTATAAAAAAAACACTGTCCTGCGGCTTATACACAATGCGACTTATATGCATGAAAATACTGTACTATTTCATGACTGTTTCCTTCCTTTTCCTTTTCTTTGTAAGACACTTAAAAGCAGCAGCTAGATGACTAAATGTAATTTAAATGTAAGTAATCACAGTATTGACTACAGAGTGTCAAACCAATTCCCTATATGGAGTTCGGATTCAAAATCAGTAGCAGCAAGTGTGAAAAGATGGGGCCCTCTTCAAAAGAAAAGAAAAGAAAAGAAAAGTTAACAACTTTTCAGCTTGGCCCCCAGAGGCTAGCACAATGGCCGTCATCATAGCTCACTGCTCAGCCCTGACCATGGTGATATGCTAAGAAACCAATTTATTACAATATTTATTAGAAATGATTACATTATTGGGCTCTGAGTCTAGGATTGTATTACAGTATTGGGAAGTTATTACATCATTAGGTTTTATGAAATGGATGTAGGTTTTTATGACGTTATTTGGAGTTATTTCATCATCGTATTATCATTATAGATTTCTACATGAGCATTTAATAAACTCTCCAGTGAAGCTTTGAAGGGAGCTAGATGGACAAAACCAACTGATCATTACATTCTTGAAAATTACTTTTCTTTCAAACCCTCCCTGATTTTATCTGGGCAGGCTTCCGGCTCCATGAATTCCTCTCCCTGTAGTAATAGTCAGTCATAATATGCATAGGTGAAAAGCGAAGCGAGTATGATATTTGTGAACAATATGTTAGTGAAGAGATCATTTGTAGGCTAACAATACTAGCAAGTATTATTCCTTACATTAAAATTTTTTTTGGAGAAGAATTCTACCAGAATTCTCTGTTCTTTTGTTACAAGTCTCTATGTATTTTGCTTTGTTATTGTTTTTCAGCATTTAGCAAACGGGACCTTTGAGACCCCTTGTTTTTTTAGCATTGGTCAGCTCTAATTGCTGGTTGGTTTCTGCGGTGCAGGCCTGGACGTGTAACACATCATGTGTTATTGGGTCAACCCATTTTAGCATCAGCTGACGGAAGG
>NC_085009.1:4273328-4278328 GCF_963854185.1 Sardina pilchardus
TAAATAAGCGTACCGAACCGTACTGTTTTAGGGGACCCTTCTGTTGAGGTACCAGTTTGTGGTACGGTATTGAGGATTCCGGGCGCGTCACTATTCCTCACTGTTCCCATAACAACCAGCATATTAACGCCGCCATTTTGGGAGTCAAAAATTAGCGGAGTCCAATAGCGACACACGTGAGATTGAATCAAAGTTTGCTTCATTGAGTATTTTAAATGACCTGGTGCAAGGTGATCGACTTCCTAGACCTCAAGTAAGATAGGCCTACTGTGACACTGATTATTTAGTTAACACCACGTCTTGATGACGCTTGACCATTAAAGCTTAGAGTTTGAAGATTTTCAGGCTGGATTTACGTAGGCTTTAGATAACGCTGCAGCTTCTATTATCGGTCCTAAACAGTGCTATTTGTTCCTCAGGCTTGAACGTGACAGGCAGTCAGCCTACATGAATAAACAAAAATATGTGCCTAGGTATATTGCCTGAAAGAGTGGACGTGCTAGCAGTGCATCCAAGCTGCCTACCACAGATCCTTCAGCGAACTGTTTTGACTGGCTATCAAGCATATCAACGGGAGCTACAGTAGCCTAGGCCTATCTGGATTACATCTATTTATTTCGTTTGGCAAATGACAACGTGTTAACTACGCTACCGGTCGCTAGGATTACTTATTTCGTTTGGCAAAATGACGAAGTGTTGGTCGTAGACGCTAGTTAGCAGGAGTTAGTAATTAGCCCACTGTGTTTCTAAATTAGGCATAGGCTACAAGTTATCTTAACTAAGTTTACAGCACACTTGGATTAACTCTGAAAGACAGCATGACGTTTACTGGATATCTGAGGATTTTTCTCCGTGGACAACTAGAAAGCAGGAGAGAAGAACAGCTAGACTGGCCGTCAGTTTAGCTGGCTAGCTTTCAAGCAAGGTAAGAAATTTTCCCTCCAGTGCTAGCAAAAAAGGGCAGGATATTGTTATTCAGTTGTGGTTATCATTTGCCTTTAAATTGAGTGAACGTATCTATTCAAAATAAACTAAACGTTTCCCCAATCTGGACGTTTTAGTTTGGTGCCACCGATTCATGAGCAGTCGTGCAATGTGTGTGGTCACTGCAGTGAAACCATACGAAGCTAGCAACGATATTTAACATACGATTGATTCCTGCAACTATATCCATGCAAACAGCATAGGCAGACTGCCTAATCCTTGTTTTTGAAACGATTTAAGATGATATGATGGTGAAACGATTTAAGATGGTATGAACACAAATATCCCTTTGCATACATTTGCAAACATGCGTTGGGTGGACAAAACGGAACAGCTGCTATCCCGCCTGTCATACAGTAGTGCCTTTTGCAGTGGGTACACAAAGCGGACCTAACTGTACCAAAACGTTCCGTACCTAAACCTAATGTACTGAACCGAACTGTACCGTACTACTCGGTCGAAACGTAGCTTTACATTCTTATTATCCTGTTGTTACACTTGTGCATAGATCCCACGAACAAAGGAGTGAATGGATTAAAGGAGTCATTACTAATTTATGTCACTAGTGCCAGTCTTCTGTTCGTGCATGTGCGTGTGCGTGTGCGTGTGCGTGTGTGTGTGTGTGTGTGTGTGCGTGTGTGTGCGTGTGTGTGTGTGTGTGTGTGTGTGTGTGTGTGTGTGTGTGTGTGTGTGTGTGTGTGTGTGTGTGTTTGTGTGTGTGTGTGTGTGTGTGTGTGTGTGTGTGTGTGTGTGTGTGTGTGTGTGTGTATAGTGTGTGGGTGGGTGTATAGCGCTTGAGTGAAGGGTGGTGTGCGAGAGAGAAGCGCTCTTATCTCCCATCGGCGGGACCTTCCCTTGGGCTGCAGAAGCACATTACCGTCCCTCTCTCTCCCCTCATATTATTGCTCTCTTCCCGGCCGGCGAGAGAGGTGGAATGTCCCTTTAAGAGGGCGCGGAGAGTGGAACAAACGCATCTCCTCCTCCGTGACATCGCGCAGGATCGCGTCCTATCGCGTGCGTCACTCCGCCCCTCAGCCAGGAAGCCAGCCAGAGCCAGGCTGCTCGTAAGCGACCGCGCTGTGTGTTGGTTTGATACAGACGTTGTGTCATTAGACTGCATACGGCAACTGAGGGGAGATGAACTTGCCTGGCACTTCAAGGGAATGTCAGAAAAGCTTTCCTGGATCCTGAACTTTTAAAGTGCGTCGCCAGTTGCGTTCACACACTGAGCTGTACAATCGCCTGATTGTCACGGTTGTTTTTTGACAGTCCCCCCTCTTTTTCCCTTTCCGTTTTATTTCACATTTTTTTTCTATTGTGAGTGGAATCGCATATCGAAACAAAAGTGGATTTAACAGACGTTGCGCTGTCCATCACTTCTCCAAGATGCTCTTGGTGTCCCAGCAGCTGCTAGACACACCTCGCATGGAGCCAATAGTAAGTTCATGAGTTTATAACCTTTAACTATGATTGGGTGGGCTTGCCTGCAGTTAAGGGTAAGTGTGCCTACACATCTCATTTAAAACCCAGTGACCGGGTCCTGTGCGTCAATGCTTGTCCCAGGCAGCCACTGACCCATACAACACACGGACACAAACATACACACACTCTTTCACTCACTCACCCACACACACACATACGCATTCGCACACGCTGTCTTCTGTAGGCATTGTATGCCTATTTAAACATCAAGTAAGAGATACACTATCAGTGTTTATCTGGTGGGCATTATTATAACAACTTGAATACAAAAATTGGGTTGGGCTGTGTCATTTACGGGCACACGGACCAGCCTGGTTTGAAGGCATTAAAGATTAACCTGCCCGTCAATGTGAGGAAGTTCCATTAGCCTGTTATTTTACACTTAAACAGCTTCCCTGCAAATTTGTGAAATTGTGCGTCCATGCAGGTACTTAATGTACGATTTCAGACACGCTATCAAAACTGCCGTCAGGTCTTTGAGTGGAGGGAGATCTTGTTCGGTCGCTATCAGTGGTGCTACTGCAGCTTTTATCGGTACTAATGTGACGTTTGATAGCCTTATTAAACATCCTTTTGTTTTCGCACGTTCGCCAAAACGTGTTACGAGAGTCGCTTAAATGTCCTCGTGTAAGTGGGGCAAACCCCCACAAATGCCCCTCACACTGTTCGACCAGCATGTGGCCTGCTTGTTGGAATTAAAAGCCATTTATCAGACTTGGCTCTCCGTGTGGCTGCTGCCTTCCTCCTTAACAAAAGACAAGCCCGCGAGTCGGTGCTGCTCGCTGACGGCGCATCTCCAGAAGCGTTTCCTATCAACTGTTTTGAGGTGTCGCCACACAATGTCACAGAATGAGACGCTAGTGCTCTCCGGTTATTGTGTTAAGCAGCGTCTTTGCGCAGGGTTTGTGACAGACACGGGAAAGCGAATGAGTCTGAAATCACAATGACATGAGGAAATGTGAGAGACAGGCTTCTGCTGTGTTCAGGATTAAACAGGGCCACTAGAATGCGTAATGGGATTAAGAAGGTGGCAGAGGGCCCCTCAGCTCGCCCCATCATGTATTGTGCGAGGCGATTGCATCTAGCTCCTCAGCGCGGCGAATTTAAAGTTATTCACTTGTATGAATAGGCTGCTAGGATGGAAATATTTGGGATTTGAGTACCGCTCTACAGAATGGAGCGTGGTTTGCTCTCTCTCTCTCTCTCTCTCTCCCTCTCTCTTTCTCTTTATATCTATGCGCGCGTTTCAAAATGCTGATGTTGTGTGTTCTATCGATCAATATTGTCGACCAATTGACTAAACGGGAACATTCACTCAGTCGTGATTTATGCACCGTCTGCCTGCTCTGGCATTGCTTTGCTTTGCTTAAATGCATGTCCTGGTACTTTTATATCCGTTGATTGCCACGGATCCCTCATGCTTTCGTGGTAGGCTGCCTCACTAATCAAGAGATGGCTTTAGATCCTCGAGCATTCGTGCGGCTTGAAGAACGGACATTCCAAGTAGCTCTATCTCTCTCTCTCTCTCTCTCTCTCTCTCTCTCTCTCTCTCTCTCTTTGTGTATGTGTGATGCAATGCGTGATCTAATGGATTGGAATGCAAGGAGGGTTAAAGTTAAAGTTCTGGAGAGGCGGGGGAAAGTTGGAATGTGCAGAAGTGATCAAGAATGTGCTCGTGTAATAGGCGAGAAATGCAACATTTACAGAGGTTGGGGCTGATTTTGGGCCATCTGTACGCTTTAATTAAAATGTCTAGAGTCGCATAAACGTTCAATGATGGTGCCTTCTACCTTGTAATTATTATCTTACACCCAAAGCGCCCTCTCGGGTGCGTTTTAGTAGGCATTTCAGAAGAGGTAGGAAATCGCATTATTGCCATTGTCTAATATTGAAAGTAATGCAATGAATGACCATAACCAGTACTTTTTGAGGCTTTGAAGCACTTATTCTCATGAAATATTCCACAACTACCTGAACCATTTTCAGCGGGCAGGTGTGTGTGTGTGTGTGTATGTGTATGTGTGTGTGTGTGTGTGTGTGTGTGTGTGTGTGTGTGTGTGTGTGTGTGTTAACGCTAACGCTTGACAGCAACCTCCCTGTGGTTAAACTTGATATAGAATGGGGACACGTGCGATGAGGAAATGACAAGGATCTCACAGTAGGAGTGTAGTCCATATGGGCTTACCTTAACATAACGCGACTTAATGATTACTACTGTGTGAGAACAGCGACCGACGAGGAAAAATAAACCTAATAATAAACCTAAATAATAAATAGCCTTAAAAAATAGCCTAAATTGCATCATCATCGGGAACCCGATAATAGACATCTCTGGTTGTGGTGATGTTTAATTTCGCCAGTAAACTCTGAACCGAAGTTGACAGATGTCTCTGTGTATATCACTCTGTCACCATTTGAACTGTGCCGCGGCCAAATTAGTCAGAAAGGGAACTTTCAGTCCATAGGCCTACCGAGGACGACTCATCTGTGGAATGCCCGATCGCCTCAGATCTCGCAATGGGGAGTTAGCGGCA
>NC_085009.1:4300828-4303328 GCF_963854185.1 Sardina pilchardus
GCTTGTGTGTGTGTGTGTCTGTCTGTGTGTATCTTTGTGTTCAAAGTGCTTACGTGTGCATGTTTTTGCAAAGGTGTGTGTGTGTTTGTATGTGTGTATGCTTGTATGTATGTATGTATGTGCTGTGTGTGTGTGTGTGTGTGTGTGTGTGTGTGTGTGTGTGTGTGTGTGTGTGTTTCTTTTTGTGTACAAAATGTACTCATGCATACTGTAGCAGAAAGCTTTAGCAGTCTCTTTATATCTCTCTCATGTTTGGGGATGGATCTTTTCTGTAGTGTGTGAGATCTCTCTCTCTTTCTGTGTATGTCTCTCTCTCCTTCTCTCTCTCTTTCTCTCTCTCATTCATAGTTCTTCATAGTATTCTCTGATTATCTGTAGCTTCAGCCCTTTTCTTTCTTACCTGCCATCTGGTCGTGTACACAGTCGTGTGAGTGAGATTGTGTGAGGCAGGGAGTGCCTGTCCTCCTAAGAGAGTGCCTTTTCTGTTGGGTAACACCTTGGCATGCGTACACACACACAGATGCACACGTACGCGCGCGCACACACACACACACACACACACACACACACACACACACACACACACACACACACACACACACACACACACACACACACACACACACAGTCACTCAGACAGACACTATGCTATTTTAAAGATCTGACCTTCTTTCCATTCCAGTCTTACTCTATTCTATCCCCATGTGTGTCTGTTTAGTCCTCTCCCTTTGTAAATCGCTCCATAAATATCTCTCTTTCTCTCCCTCTATCACGCGCGCCTACACACACACACACACACACACACACACACACACAACCTGTCTTTCCCACTACAAGGTTGATATATGTCATGTATTAGTAAGTAATAAGCAGTGGAACATTTGATTAGGAGAGAGAAAGCTGTGTGTTGGTTTGATGAATGGCCAGACAAGTCATCTCAAATCACCCCAGGTTGTCTCTTTATCTCCTCCCTTGTCTGTCTCTGTCATCTCTCTATCTCTCTCCTTTCTCTTTTGCTTACTCTCTCTCTCTCTCTCGCTCCATCGTCCCCCCTCTGCCTGCATGTGTTCACAAACAGTAAATGCAGAGATCTGTTCACATCTCTAACACCCTCTATCTCTCCTTTTCTGTCTGCTCTTCTTTCAACTGCCACTTCATGTCACTCCCATCCCTCTCTCTCTCTCTCTCTCTCTCTCTCTCTCTCTCTCTCTCTCTCTCTCTCTCTCTCTCTCTCTCTCTCTCTCTCTCCTCTCTCTCTCTCTCTCCCTCTCTCTCTCTCTCTCTTGTCCTTTGTCTGACTCTACTGTTGTTACCTTGGGGAGATTCCCTCCGAGGTGCCTGAGATCAGCACTTCCCCTTTTGAGCCACGCACTCGTCCCTGCAACCCTGCTCTCTCTCTCTATCTATCCTTTAGCCCTCCCTCCTTCCATCCATCCCTCCCTCCCTCCCTCCATCCCTCTCTCTCTCCCTCTCCCTCGCTTCCTCGTCCCTCTCTTCACTGTAGCGCTGTACGATTAGCACTGTCCTTGATCACAGTGTGCATGCGGTGGTCTCTCTCTCTCTTTCTCTCTTTCTTTCTCTCTTTCTCTCTTCTCACTCTCTCTTTCAGTTTCCTGTTCACTGGTAATAAAGGAAACTTACAAGTCTCCCCCACTACCGCTCTCTCTCTCTCTCATTCACACACAAACAGACACACACACACACACACACACACACACACACACACACACACACACATACTCAGGTCAGCCAATCCATTACTCACTCTCATGAATATCTCGGTATATACATAAAAAGGCACATGTACGAATGAGCACACCCCTTAATCACTTTCGTGCATATACATTCTCTCTTGAACACACACACACACACCCACACCCACACACACACACACACACACACACACACACACACACACACAGAGCGAGACTGCCCAGCAGGCTCATTAGTGCATGATATATGTGCACTGCAGCAGCAGTTTGTCCTATGTGGAGGGCGGGCACAGGTGGAGAGATGAAGAGCATATAGAAATCCAGTCTTAAATAATGGCACAGCTCACACTCACATGACCCGGGTGGGTGCTCTCTCTCTCTCTCTCTCTCTCTCTCTTTTGGATTGTGTGATGCGTGCATGAGTGTGTGTGTGTGTGTGTGTGTGTGTGTGTGTGTGTGTGTGTGTGTGTCTTTCTGCTTGTCGGTTTGGATTTTAATGAGATACACTCATTAACATTGATCCAAAAGGTTTGTTATTTTTCACTTTGAAAAGACGGCTCCTGTTTTGATAATTAGCTGCTCTGTTGAATGATCGTGTGTGTGTGTTGTGTGTGTGTGTGTGTGTGTGTGTGTCTTTCTCTCTCCCTGTGTTTGTTAAGCATAAAAAAACAATAAATAGTACATATTCCTTTGAGAGTCAAGCTGAAGTCTTTAGTCAATAAAGTACTCATGATTATGTGCAGTGTATTTATCCCTATTTCAATTAGTGATTATGCTATAGATTATAT
>NC_085009.1:4308328-4310828 GCF_963854185.1 Sardina pilchardus
AGCAGGGGGGTGCAGGAGGGACCAGCTGCTCCAGGATGTCAGTGGCCTGAGAGCTGCAGGTGGGTTCAGGAGCGAGGGAGGGAAGAAGAGAGGAGGAGAGGAGGAGAGGAGAGGGAGACAAGCAAACAAAAGAGACTCAGTTCAGCTGTCCGCTTTTTTTCTCCCCTACCCCTCTCACCCCCTCCCTCTCTCTCTATCTCTCTCTCTCTCTCTCTCTCTCTCTCTGCCTCCCTCCTTCCCCGCTCCTTAGGTGCTTGGCAGTATCCCCTTCTCATTTCTCCCTGTGCTGCAAGGGAGCTTGCACTGTAGCCTTGACAAGCCATGGCAACAAATAAAAAGCGAAATCAAGGGGAACGCGCGCGCGGGTGTGTGTGTGTGTGTGTGGGTGGATGTGTGTGTGTGTGTGTGTGTTGTTGTGCACTTCACTACGACATGTGAGCGTATGTCTTTGTCGAAACAGTTCACCTGTACATTAGCATTGTCCAAATCTGCCCATTCAAACATTCAAAGTACACATTTATATTCACAAACAAGCCAGCGAATGAGCAAAAATACCGACAAACAAACAAACAAAAAAAAGCAATCACGCACCCGTCACCAGTCCAGTAGCCCTGGGCAGTGCAGCCATTGTGTGAGCTACAGTAAGCAGGTGGCTAATCTGGTGTACCTGAGCCCGATATAGCCCAGCGCCGCGCTGCTAGCCTCACAGGACTTGACCCGCTGCCCCTACACCACTAGCCCTTTGCCCCCGGCCAACTGGACCTAAGATGCTTATCAGCATTTATGGGCTAGCAGCACAGGTTCCTGTAGCCCATAGGATAAGCAAGTAAGAAGAAGAAGAAGAAGAAGAAGCAGATGAAGAATAAGAATAAGAAGATGAAGAATAAGAAGATGAAGATGAAGATGAAGAAGAAGAAGAAGAAGAAGATGAAAAAGAAGAAGAAGAAGATGAAGAAAGAGAAGAAGAAGATGATGAAGAAGAAGAAGATGAAGAAGAAGAAGAAGAAGAAGAAGATGATGATGAGGATGATGATGATGATGATGATGATGATGATGATTGCAGCAATCAGTCTGCGGTTGGTGATCGGAAATCTCCCGCCACCGCACCGCACCGCTCATCAGTTCAGGAGAAGTCGGCGGCGTTCGGTTGATTCCAGTTAATGTGATTAAGAGCTATTCAAACAAGAACGGATGAATCACAGAGTTTCAGTTAGGAGCCAGAAAGTACCTGTTTTTTGATAGGAGGCTATGACATGCGCACAGTTTGTCGACATGCACACGCATGCACACACACGCACAACTGCATACACACACACACACACACATACACCCAAACGCACACACACGCACACACGCACACACGCACGCACGCACGCACGCACGCACGCACGCACGCACGCACACACACACACACACACCTTTATTCTCAAGGCAGGATGTACAGGTCAGGCTGTCCCAGGGTGTTGTCGGTGACGGTGTGTTTCCGCCCGGTGTGTGGCTTGCTGTCTTGGTGTTTTGGTGGCTTGGTGGCTTTTTCAGAGTCCCAAGGTGCTAAGGTGTAGCCTAGCCTGCTGTCTGTGGACGCCATCAGAGCAGAGACACTTTGTGCCTGATGAGGCATATGGTGGGAATATAGTCTCTATGTCTCTCTCTCTCTCTCTCTCTCTCTCTCTCTCTCTCTCTCTCTCCGTGTGTGTGTGTGTGTGTGTGTGTGTGTGTGAGTATGTACAGTATGTGTAACACAAGTTAAGTTTGTTAGCTAGTGTTTCTGTTGGCCGTTGATATAGTATACACACCTACTAGTCCACCTCACACCCACATGTCCCTACACACACACACACACACACACACACACACACACACACACACACACACACACACACACACACACACACACACACCCTCACTCTGGACCTATGCAGCAGTGAAGCCTAATGAATAGCTCCATTATGGAGGGGATGTTCCACCAGCAGCCCCAGGCTCCCTGCCCTCTCTGCCCAGCAGAAGACTCCAGGCAGTAGGCTGGGATGACGGCCTCCTTCCCCCTGATCAGAGGCTGCCTGGGCTGGGTCTCTGCCCTAGATACTCTCCCTTACTCTGGGGAGACAAACTTCTCCCCAGCCCCTGTGATCTCTCACACACTCGCCACCACAGACGAAGAGCCAGTCAACAGCACACCAAAGGTGATTGATTGTCGTGGCGGTGGCTGTGTGTGAAAGAAAGCCAGATGAATATGAATGTGAATGAATATGTATAAGAATATGAAGCAAAGCCAGATGAACAGGTAGTAGTGGTGGTGACAGAATAAGAAGTTATGAACGCTAAAGAGAGCAATAACAAGCCTCTACACACTATCACCCAAAGTAATGTGCTATTGCACAACACTCTCTCACCACAATATCCAGGGTGTATGAATCAGAGGTTGTTATTTTTAACCTTCTTTGCAGTTGGGAAGTACAGGGCCTGGGTGGTGTCATTGCAACATATCTTTTGTGTGATG
>NC_085009.1:4318328-4328328 GCF_963854185.1 Sardina pilchardus
CTCTCTCTCTCTCTCTCTCTCTCTCCTCTCTCTCTCTCTGCCCCCCCTCTCTCTGTGGGGGGTGCGGGCGGAGGAGAGGAGTCGTTCTAATCCTCTTTATTCTGTCTGAGTCTAAGCCCACCTGTCAGCCAACATCTGGCATCAGGGACTCTACCAACTCCCTGCCATACACACACACACACACACACACACACGCACACACACACACACACACACACACACACGCGCACACACACACGCACGTTGCACACACGCACATTCACACACACGCACGCACATATGTTGCGGGATATATTCATGTGCAGTCACATATGTAGATACGTTTTATTTACACACACACACAAAACGTGTGAGTGGCTCTGAGTATCTCACTCAGTATATGACTTCATATAAGATCACTGAACCTGACAAGAGCAGCCGTTTACTGCCTGTTCTCGTCCTCCGCCTGCCATCTCTCACTCCGCTCTCTCGCTCCACATGCATCCTCCCTTTCCTCTCCTTTTCGCCCGAAACTCCCTCTCTCCTAATATAATAACACTTACAGCAATAATGTTTTTTATTTGGGGCCCCGTGCGGCTCTGGGAATGCAATTACTCGCCGTGAATCACGTCCGGCCCTCTCCAATAATACACTGGTGGTCTGTGGCCCCGATAGACTGGAGCCCATTGTCCCGTGTCATTCTCTCCTGTCACTTACTGCTGACTGTGGCAGGGGCCGGCTGGAGCTGCGGAGGGAGGGGGGCCGTTTTACAGTGCTGCAGTCCAGCTAGCGGTGCACTGTGTGTGTGTGTGTGTGTGTGTGTGTGTGTGTAGGCAGTGAGTGTGTCTGGTTTTGTGCGTCTGTATGTATATGGAGACTGTGTGTATGTGTGTGTGTGTGTGTGTGTGTGTGTGTGTGTGTGTGTGTGTGTGTGTATCTGCATATGAAGGTTGGTGTGTGTGTGTGTGTGTGTGTGTGTGTGTGTGTGAGGCTGAAAGGGTGAAGTCAGGACCCGAGACTCGTTTATGGAACCGCAGGCTTGGACGCTGTCCCTGTGCCTCTGCTGAAAGAGGCTCTGTATGGAGGCTTGGACCGTGCGGAACGAGGGAGGAAGAGGAGGCGAGCTAGAGGGATGAGAGATGAGAGAGGGACAGACAGAGAGTGTGAGCGAGAGAGAGGAGCATTTGTGTGTGCATGTGAGTTTCTGTGTGTTTGTGTGTGTGTATGTATGTGTGCGTGTGTGTGTGTGTGTGTGTTTTAGCTTTGAATCTTTTTGCAAGGGAATGAAGCAAAGTCACTTCTCTGTTCCTAAGAATCCATGACGTAATGAGAGGAACTTCTATTTGTGTGTGTGTGTGTGTCTATCTCTCTCTCTCTCTCTCTCTCTCTCTCTCTCTCTCTCTCTCTCTCTCTCTCTCTCTGTTTCTGTGTTTGCATATATCAAATTCAAATTCAAATTCAAAGGAGCTTTATTGGCATGACTCAAATAAGCAGTGTTGCCAAAGCTGACATATTACAAAAAACAAACAGATACAATATCTGTTTGGGGTGGAGTGAAAACAAATGAAACTTATAGGAACTATTTTTAAAATAGGTAAATGAAAGGAAAGGAAACTTAAATAATTAGAAAAAAAAATAGTAATAATAATATCATTTTAAAAAGATATTGTCAACATGCTACCATGTACTTTGCCACATTATCAAGAGTCACTCACTTCCTCATTTTGTGACAGTCTGACACGTATTGTGCTGCTAGACTAATACAGTCTCTGTGCTCTCCTAATAGATATGGGAGTTTCTCTTCATTTCCCAATAGGTGAAATTGAGGTGAAACTTGTGTGAATTGTTCGAAAAACTGGCCTCTAATAGAGGCATATTTGTTACATTTGGTTAGAAAATGTAGCTCATCCTCCACTGCTCCCTCATTACAATTCAGACAAAGTCTTTCTTCCCTTGGAAGCCAGGTCTGTCTGTGTCTTCCAGTCTCTATGGCCAGCGAGTGGTCGCTAATTCTGTAGGAAGTTATTTGTTTTCTTTGTTTAAATTCTTTAATTTCTGTAAGATAGGGTGCCAATTCATAATTCTTTTTAATTTTTTGAAAACAGTTCAATTTATTAGAATGCTCAATTTCGTTCAGCCAATATTGGAAATACTCTTCTTTTGTTTCTTTTTCGATTAGTTTTATTTTTGCCTGTGTCATGTCCGTTTCATTCAGATTATGTTTAGTTTTCAGATAAGTAAAAGGGTCTCTCTCTGGGTGTTTTCCCCTCTGTAGGAGAGCATTATAATGACATTTGTCTTGGTTAGATATAAGATGATGGTAAAATTTGCATGCCCTTTTATTTATATCAGTCAGTAGGGGGAATCTTCCTAGTTCTGCTCTGCAGGCAAGATTGGAGGCATTTCTATGTACTCCAAGGGTGTTTTTGCAAAATTCAAGATGAAATGTCTCTGCTGCGTTTTTGTCCCAAGAGACATAATTGTGTTGGTACTTGGTGCCCCAAATTTCACTTCCATATAAAAGGATGGGCTTGATGGTTGAGTCGAAAATTTTCAGCCACAGTCTAACGGGGGGATTAAATTGTTTTAATGTTCTGTGAATTGCATAGTAAGCTTTCCGTGCCTTTTCAGCTAGGTCTTTATTTGCTGTATCAAAGTTGCCTGATGATGATATTGTCAGGCCTAAGTAGTTATATTTTGTCACCTGACATAGTTTTTCCCCACCAAGAGTGAAAGTATATTTATTCCCCGTTGAGCGATGTTTTTTCTGAAAGGTCATTGTCTTAGTTTTCTCTGTGTTTATTTTGAGGTTCCAAGTTTCTGAGTAGTTTTCAAGAATGGAAAGACTTTCCTGTAAAGCTTCCTCAGTTGGCGATAGAAGTAAGAGGTCATCAGCAAATAACAAGCATTTAATTTCCCTTCCCTCTAATGTAAGTCCTGGTGATTTAGAGTTTTCGATGTTAGTTGCTAAATCATTAATATATAAGTTAAAAAGCAGTGGGCTGAGAGTACACCCTTGCCGGACCCCTTTGGCCTGCTTAAAGTAAGTTGTTCTTTGATTTTCGATTTTCACACAACATCTATTGTTATCGTACATATCTTTAATTATATCGTATGTCTTTCCTCCTATGCCATTTTGAATAAGTTTCAATAATAGACCATCCTGCCAAACTGAGTCAAACGCCTTTTTGAAATCGATAAAACAAGCGAATATTTTTCCTTTGTTGATGTTAGTGACATATTTATCGATTAGTGATTGTAATGTGTATATGTGGTCGGTTGTTCGGTGGTTTTTCATGAAACCGATCTGGCAGTTGTTGATGGCCTCATTTTCTAGTAAAAAGTCTGTTATCCTGTTGTTTACTATATTGCAGAAGAGTTTCCCGAGGTTGTTACTTAAAGCGATCCCTCTGTAGTTGTTGGGATTGAATTTGTCACCATCTTTAAAGATTGGAACGATCTGATTTTCTTTCCATGGGTCTGGAAAATGGCCAACTACTATGATCATATTGAAAAGTTTAAGAATGGCCTGGCTTAATAATGGAGTGCTGCATTTAATCATTTCATTATAAATTCCATCAGGTCCACATGCTTTTTTATTCTTTAGGCTTTTAATTTTTTTAGTTAGTTCAATTAATGATACGGGTGTGTCTAAGGTATTCAATTTGTTTTTTGCTCCTGACTCTAGAGTGTGCAACTCGTCAGTCAATTGAATTTGGAAGGGATTTAATTTGTCACTAGTATATAAGTGTTCAAAATGGTTGGTCCAGGTATTTGCATCGCATAGGGGAATATGTTTATGTTTCTTAGAGATTTCAAGTTTCTTCCATTCATCCCAAAAAGAGTTTTGATCTATTGCATCTTCAATATTTTGTAGTTTTTCTTTCATATACATATATTTCTTCTGTCTCAATAATGCTTTGTACTTGGTGAGAGTCAATTGATATAATGACCTTGTATTTTGGTTTGTGGGGTCCCTGTGTTTTTTATTTGATAACATTCTTATTTGTTTTTTTAAAGCTTGACATTCTTTGTCAAACCACTTGTTTTTCGCAGTTGTTGTTTTCTTTGTTTTTTTTAATTTTCAGTGTGTTCTTGGCGACTGAGGTGAACATTTCTGTTAACTTTTCCGTTGCTATATTTACTCCTTCCCTGTCTTCTGGGAATTTTGTGAACAGAAATGTGTATATCTGATTTTCAGTTTGTATACTACTTAGTTCGGTCTGATATTGTTCCACACTGTTTTTGTCCCACCGAAACTGAGTTGGCAGGGGATAGAATTTGTTTTTTTGATGTTTTGAAGGTGTTGCAGCGGTGTTGTTCTTTCTTAAACTTAAAGTTATATGACTATGATCAGATAGTGGGACTTGGGGCTTAACCATAAAGTAGTTGATTTGACTTGCATCTATATCTGTGATGGCGTAATCTACCACACTACAACCAAGCTTGGAACAGTAGGTAAATCTACCCAGAGAGTCACCCTTTACTCTGCCGTTTGAAATAAAGAGACCAAGGCTTTTACAGAGTTGGATTAACTGCTTACCATTTTTGTTGACAATATTGTCATTGCTCTGACGTAGTCTTTCAAAATTAGTGTTTCTATTAATCTGCACATCAGCGACATATGCATAACTGTTCGATTCAATATAGTCTATTTCTCTCCCAGTTCTCGCATTCATGTCTCCCATGACTAAAACAGACCCCTCTGATTGGAATTGTAAGATTTCAGATTGTAGAATTGAAAAGATTTCCTCTGAATAGTATGGGGATTCATGTGGAGGTATATAGATGGCACAAAGGTAGATGTCATGTTCTGAGGAAGTGAGCTCTTTTTTTAATTTGATCCATATATGTGATTTGCCTTTCTTTACTGGGAAAATGTGATTTGAAATGTCTTCTTTAAACAATACAATGATCCCCCCTGAATCTCTTCCACATTTCACTTTTTGATTTTTGACAGATGGGATATAAAGTTCCCTGTAATGTGGGATGGACTGACATTTATGTCCTTCTCTAGTCCATGTTTCTAGCACTATGACAATATCGGAACTATTTACAATATTTACAAAGTCAGGGTTTGTACTCTTATCACCAAAACAAGAGGAGTACATCCCTTGTATGTTATAGCTTGAGATTTTAAGTGATGTCATTATGTAACATAGTTTTTGCCATAAGAAATATGTATGTTTTTTCATTTTTTTTTTTTTTTTTTTTTTTTTCATCAAACATTCTTTGTATCCAATATGCAAGGATAGCCATTTAAAGACAATAAGGAAACTTATAGGGTATTACCATTACCGTGTGGTTGTATAAATGTGTACTAAAAGTACACAAATATACATACACACAGTTATACATTGACTATTAAAGGTCACTCTCTCTCACACACACACACACACACACACACACAGTTACGTGCATACACTTATTTTTAGTAATAAGTAATACACACACACACACACACACACACACACACACACACACACACACACACACACACACACACGCACACTATATATAGTTATACTAAAGAACTGAAGTTATACTAAAGAAATAAATAAAACTTATCAGGAATATAAGTTCAATTATTATGGTCAACACACACACACACACACACACACACACACACACACACACACACACACACACACATACACACATACACACATACACACACACACACACACACCACCAAAGAAAGAAATGAAACTTATCAGGAATATAAGATCAACTATTGTGACGAACACACACACACACACACACACACGTGTCACGCACGCACACACACAAACTCACACACACACACGTACACAGAATACTTAAAGAAAGAAAGAAATGAAACTTATCAGGAATATAAGATCAACTATTGTGACGAACACACACACACACACACACAGTTACGTGCATACACTTATTTTTAGTAATAAGTAATACACTTATTTTTAGTAATAAGTAATACACTTATTTTTAGTAATAAGTAATACACACACACACACACACACACACACACACACACACGCACACGTGTTATACTAAAGAAATAAATGAAACTTATCAGGAATTTAAGTTATCATGGTCAACACACACACACACACACACACACACACACACACCACCAAAGAAAGAAATGAAAGTTATCAGGAATATAAGATCAACTAAATGGCGAACACACACACACACACACACACACACATGTCTTGCACGTACACACACAAACACACACACACACACACACACAGAATACTTAAAGAAAGAAAGAAATGAAACTTATCAGGAATATAAGATCAACTGTGACGAACACACACACACACACACACACACACCCGCGCACATGCACGCACACACACACACACACACACACACACAAAAACACACAAACCCATCCAGCCTCCAGCCCCCCCCCCCCCCCCCCCCCCAAACAACACATACACACACACACACACACACACACACACACACACACACACACACACACACACACACACACACACACATGCTATCAAACATAGACACTCTCACTTAACAGACAGAGAACCTGAAGAACATGTTAAACTAAACTGATCACAAATAAATTTGAGCATGTTTTCTATTTTGTTGAAGTCAGTTACACTAACTTCTCTACCTACTACAGCTGTTTGGTTTTCTGGCTGGTCTTCATGCTGTATTGTGTTCATTGCCTGTATCATTCTTTGTTTCCTGTTCAAAGCCGTGTCCTTAATGACCTTTGCAAATAGTCTCATGCCACCTTCGTTTATGTGTAGGCAATCATAAAGATGATCCCTGGTAATTTGTCCATGGTAGGCAGTTTGCACATTCTGGATGTCATTGCATCTGTTGATCACTTCCTTATTTATGGAATCAATGTTAATCTGTGGAATGTCCTTTCGGGGTAGGAGCGTAGAGATGATGATCTTGGCGCTTGGATACATGTTGGTAGCCACTGTGACCATGTCTACCATAGCCTTTGCCACATCCACTCTGTTAGTGCTCAAGTCATTAGTTCCTGTATGCACTATTATATGTGAGGGATTGTCCAGCATTCCCTCTCTTAGAAGCTGTACTGTAGACGCTATGGTAGGACACCTCCATTTGCCCACCTTCTGTCCAGGAAACAGCCGTCTTGGGTTGAGGTGTTTGCCATTGGAGTCACAAAGGATGGCAATCTTGTCACTGCCACTGCGACTGGTGATACCATTGTGTCCGGTGCTTTTATTGTTGATGGTGGAGGTGATGGTTCTGGTTGTGCCGCTGTTGCTGATACGTGGATTCGATCTTTGATTCCTCTCTCCTTCTCGATGACTCCCATTGCCAGTCAGATTTTGAGGAGGCTGTTGGGCTGTAGATGATGGTGTAGTGCTCCTCTGTATGTTCTTAGCTGTTACCTGCTGCACTATAGTTTTGCAGTTGCCAGCACAAGAGGTGTGTGATCTCAGTTCAGCCCTCAACTCCTCCAGTTGACACTCCAGAGCCTTGGTGTGCTATTCTCTCTGGGACAGTTCTTGCTTCACACACATCAGCTCTCTCTTCATCTCCTGGTTGACCTCCTCCAGCTGTCTCATAGCAGAGCAGACCTGGTTGAGCTGCATGTTGCAGGAGTTGTTGTTAACCAGACCAATCTGTTCCTGAAGCTGACTGATGCTGCTGGTTGTCTCTTCTTTAAACAAGAAGTAGTCTTGCTCCAGTAGGGAGAAGCTGTCTTGCATGGCCTTCATTCTTGGGGAAGCAGGAGCCTTTGGGTGAAATAATGGACTGGAGGGGCAGGATTCAGTGGTTCTGACAGCCTTGGAGGTGTGTGACTTGCCATTTACACTGTCCTTTGTCTCTGGGTCTTCCAGGTTCTTTTGTACCTCTTTTTTGAATTGACCAAATTTACGCTGGAATTCACTGAGGGCAGCCTCTGGCCCTTGGACCATAACCGTGCCATTGTGGTAAAAGTTAACATTCAACCTTGCCTCCAGTTCATTTACAAGGGTCAGCTGTCTTCCTTTACTGATACCACCTTTTCTGATACAGTTCATCTGGGCCAACAGTATGGAATGCCAAGCTGCTAAGTTGTTTGTGTAAAACAGCAGGTTACAGAGGACTCTGTTGTTATCTGGTCCACTGTAGTCTGAGAGTAGGAGCTCAGGATGTTCTCTCAACACTGCTTCCTTCATTTTTTTTCTGTCTTTGATTGACTTAGTCTCTGGTGGATAGTTAATCTCTATTTCATCTTCATTTTTGAATGATGCCTCAGGTCTGGCCTGATTTTTCTTCAAACGTTCATCCATTGTGATGTCACCAGAATTGTTAACTGCCATACTGCTTGATTAGCTTGTTTTTAGCACTTTAGCTTTTTCTTCTCATTCAATTTTCACTGTCTTTTTAAATTCCACAGAGGTCCTACCTTCACAGATTTGTACCTCTATTGTTCTTACTTGTGTCTTCAATCATTGATTGTTGAATTTGATGATAAAAACATACATTTTCTGGCAAAAACCAATGTTGGATCAGGAGCTCATTTTCTTTTGCTGCCTGTTGCCAGTAGAATTCTAGAACTATCTGTGTGTATGTGTCTGTATGTGTGTCATATCCCCATGGCTTCTGGCACTGAAGTGCAGGCGTGTTTTCCCGAGAATGTGAACTATATGTGTGTGTGTGTGTGTGTGTGTGCGTGTGTGAGGGTGTGTGTGCATGTTGCATGCATGTGTCATAGCTGCCTGGGAGCATCCTCTGAAATATGGCAGCCTCTTCAGTGCCCAGTGTCCAGCTCTGTTCCGTATCCCAGCGCCCCCCTCTGGGTTCCTCACCGCACCTGGTGACTGGAACCTATTGCTGGTCACTATGGGGTTCTACTGTGGGGTCACTCCATGCTAAATCACACGAAGGTCACTTCATGGCCCCTTGAATTTCCCCTTGGGGATCAATAAAGTATCTATCTATCTATCTATTTATCTAGTTCTTCTCCAGTTTTGTATGGTGTTATCTTTTGGTGCAGGCTCTGACTGTATATGACCATTTGTAGAGTACACACATTGTACATACAATATACAAAAAATAGGAGAGAAATAATGAGTACAGAATTTACGCTAATGGCTGTTTGGAGTCTGCAGACTAAAAGGTTGTATGCCAATGTGAGTGTGAGTAGGAGAGTGTACACCAAAGGGTGCATGACAAAAAGACAGAATGCTAAAGGGCTAATGGCATGCCAGTCTGCATGTTTAATGGTTGGTAAATCCCAAACTAAACATTTGAATGTTAAAAGGCCATTATAACATTGTGCTACAATTAAACTGTAACTGTGCCCCAAATACTGTAAACAAAATGAATGTTAATCATGTATTGTAAAAGGTCTCAGTAGAGGTTATATGCCAGCATACTCACACACACGCACAGACACACACACGCACACACACACTCAGAGCCACACACATATAAGCATACCCACAGGCATGTTGTAGCATATAATACTGAGCATATCAAAGGGGGCAAATGAGACAACATACAGCTATACAACCAACAAACTTCCAGTCGTCACAAGCTTCATGAGCAGGCTGCACGGACACACACACACACACACACACATACACAGAGAGAGAGAGAGAGCTGATTTGTTCATATGGAGGCCGGCTGGTTGTTTATTAGTGTGTGTGGATGACAGTGTCATAATGGAGTTGGCTGTAATTAAACTCATAACAATGGGAACAGTAATGATGATTGACATGCTATTACCCTGCTCTCACTGTCTGACTGTGGCTACCGGGAGAGGGGGAGAGAGAGAGGGAGAGAGAGAGAGAGGGAAAGAGAGAGGGGGGGGTAGATAAGAAATGAGGAAGTAGGGAATAAACAGTGTGGTGAGGCTGTGTGTGTGTGTCTGTGTGTGTGTGTGTGTGTGTATGTTTGTGTGTGTGTTGGGTTTATGGGATTTGTGTATGTGAGTGGTTTATAAATACAGGCTATGCAGAGTGTTCACATATCAAAAAAAGAGTGTGTGTTTTCTATGAGCAGCCCAGACACCCCACCGGTTTGTCAGATACAGATT
>NC_085009.1:4358328-4360828 GCF_963854185.1 Sardina pilchardus
ATACACACACACACACACACACACACACACCACACCCCCTGCCATGTTGAAAGAATGCACTCAGCCTACTCAACCTCTCCCCTGACACACACACACACACACACCGGGTATATGCATCCATTGTCTCTATGAATATGCACAAGACTGATGTGTCTGTGTGTGTGTGTGTGTGTGTGTTTGTGTGTGTGTGTGTGTGTGTGTATGTGTGTGTATGTGTGTGTTTGCGTATGTGTGTGGTGTCGGATATCAGCCTTTTGGTGTTTTTGGAATTGTATAATTGGATCAGTTTTTTTCTCTATGTAGAGCACACCACCTCCTCTTTCCCTTCTCTCTCTCCCTCTGTCTCTTTCTTTCTTTTTTCCTGTCTCCTCCCCCTTTCTCTCTCTCTCTCTCTCTCTCTCCTCCTCTCTCTCGCTCCCTCTCGCTCTGCTGTTACAGCAGCTAAAAACAACAAAGGAAAGACACTCTCCCTTCTCTCCCAAACAGCTGTTCACTATCTAGCTGATGAAAGAGCGAAAGAACAGAGATGGTGGGAGAACGATGAACAAAGAGGGGGAGAGAGAGAGAGAGAGACTGATGAAGAGGTAGCCAGCCTTCTCTCCTTCTGCTTCATTCACTTCTTCCTCTCGTTTTCTGTCGCACCCCTTATCCCCCTCTCCAAGTTGAATCCCGGAGAATGAATAAATCAGATGTTACTGTAACACTCCTCCGTCTGAGGTGATGACGACTTGTGAAGTTGTCTGCCTGTGTGGTGAAGTATGAGTCTTTAAGGGAGGGAAAAAGGACACATTCTCTAGAATAGTGGTAAATATTTCACTTGCGCTGAACAAAAAAGTAGTAAATGCCTCCCCAATCAAGATGGATGGTGAAATGAGGCTTTGATAAATCTCAAGAGGCGGGATGTGTGTGTTGATTCTCTTCTCTTTTCTCCTCGTCACTCTCATCCTCTGTCCCTCCTCTGTCATTCTCCCTCTCACTCACTCAGTACATCACTCACTCAACATTTACATTTACATGGTCGCTTCTACAGTATGACTGCAAATACAACTGTGCACACACACACACACACACACACACACACATTTTGTAGTTGAAGTCCACTCCAAAGCGACACACTCGCAATGGTGCCAATCAAACCCGGGTCGACCGATTGTCAGTCAATGACATAGGCGTTGCTCCGCCACACCCACTATCATCTTATTTTATCTTTGCCTCTCATCAAGTGTTTACATTTCTCTAAATCAGAAAAAAATACTAAAATACTTGAAAACGACTAAAAACAAATGATGCAGGTCCTAATGGAAGACTTCCAAAGAAAAATCCTTTAGAGTCCAGCAACTCTGTATTCACAGGCCAGTCGTGATGCAGTTAGACAGATTAAGCTGAGGGGGTGTTGGTGAGTCAACATCAAGGGATAATATACAGTGTGTAGGGATTAGTTCAGGCCCAGCGCTCTCAGGCCAGAGAGGGAGGCAGCCAGCCGCCAACAACACACGCTGGCAGGTGATGGGTCCTCTCTTCAAGGACGAGGACAAGGGCCAGTCTCTCCTGTCTGGGCTGTCTGGGAATATTTGCATTTGATGGGGGGGAAATGGTTGTCACTTTTTACACTAGCTACAGAAAAAAAAGTGCACCTCTGTCTATAACTCACATTACCTTTCTCTTTTCCTCTCTCTCCCTCCCTCCATCTATTTCTCTCTCTCTCTTTCTCTCTCGTTCCCTCCATTGTTTGATATGAGCAGTGAGACCTGAGCAGGCTGTTCTGTATGCGGCACAATACGACATAGAGCACCCCCCCCCCCCCCCCCCCCCACCCCCCATGACCACGGAGAGCTATCAGGATCTCCAGAGAGAGAGAGAGAGAGAGAGAAAGAGAGAGAGAGGGGGAGAAAGAGAGAGAGAGAGAGTTCATGGAAATCAAACATCCCACTCTCCCCTTGTAAACAGAGCTCAGCGAAAACAAAGAGAGCGCATGCCTGTGTTGCTAAACAGAGGTGCACCACGGCGCTCAGATGGCCGCGTGTTCCAGGGGTTTTGGCGCTGCGCTGTTTACTCGCCGACTCTGGCCTCCCCTGCATGAAGGACGTGGTGACTGATCAGAGAGAGAGAGAGAGAGGGAGAGAGAGAGGGAGAGAGCGAGAGAGAGGGAACGAGAGAGAGAGAGAAATGTGTGTGTGAGAGGGGAAAAAAAGAGTGTGTGAAGTTTTGTCGGTTTAATAATTTGCCCTTGCATATACTTAACTCTTAACTCTTGGACGACAGGAGGCAAGATATGGCCTGTGTATGTGAGAGAAAGTGTGTGCCTGTGTGTACATGATGGTATGACAGTTTGTATGCAAATGTGTGTGTGTGGGGGGAGAGTGAAGCCTGAGAATGTTTGGATGTGTAAATGCTGCATTGTATGCATGTGTCTGTGTGCATTAGAGTAGATAGTGTGTGTGTGTGTGTGTGTGTGTGTGTGTGTGTGTGTGTGTGTGCGTGCACATGAGCACTGGTGTGT
>NC_085009.1:4365828-4398328 GCF_963854185.1 Sardina pilchardus
CCTGTGGAGCCTAAGCCACTCTCTCTCTCTAACTCTCTCTATCTCCCTCTCTTTCTCTCTCTCACTCACTCACTCTGTTTTTCCTCTCTCTCTTTTCTGTTAAGTGCCCCACTTTTCCTCCGTACTCTTTCTCTATCTCTCCATTTTCTCTGCACCTCCCTCCCTCTCTCTCTCTGCTCCTGGCTTGTACCAAGGTCACACAGAGTTGCATGACAAAGCTACTTCACTTTGCCCACCGAACACCCAAAACACACACATTCTCTCTCCCGACACACACAGAGAAGCACTACTGTAGAGTACTCTCTCTTTTTTCTTTCCCCTCACTCATTTCCTCTCTCCTTCTCTCCTTCTCTCCTTCTCTCTGTCTTTATCTCTCTCTTCCTCCACTCTCTCCACCTCTGTGCTGCTGTGGCAGTTACACTTCATGGGCTGGTCCTCAGCATTTGCTTTCTGTTCATCTATCTGTGTGTTTGCATTTGTGTGTGTGTGTGTGTGTGTGTGTGTGTGTGTGTATGTGTGTGTGTGTGTGTGTGTGTGTGTTTGCATTTATGTACGTGCATGTCTGTGTTTGGATTTGTGTGTGTGTGTGTGCGCGCGTGTGTGCTTGCCTTTATGTACGTGTGTGTGTTTGTGTGTGTGTGTCTGTGGCTGTTTTTCTGCATGTGGTTGCCTGCATTTGCACATCTCACTCCTCTCCTACTTGTGTACTAAATGTAAACTCCAAAGAGCTTCTTTGTTAGAACCCTGACAGATTTACATACACAATCTTCCCAATTAAGTTTATTGTGGAACCCCCCTAGCAGTTTTCATTGTCTATTAATCTGCAGCTCTACGTGGAGCCGTTTAATGCCCCAAGTAAGTAAGTAAGTAAGTAGCCTAAAATAAATAATAAAAAAAAATAGGATGGGTCTTAAGACTGTGGCTTGGTGAGTGGGTTTCCTTGTAGCCATTCAAAAAGCCCAGTTGAGACCACTGGGTCATTGAGCTAATGCCCTTTGTGCCGTCTTTTAGCAGCAGGGCTTGGCATGGCTAAAGAGCACCACCGTGGAGAAAGACCCTCCACTCAAGGTCAAGTGAGATGGCCCGAGCCCACTCTATAATTTGTGTGGACCCCCATGTCAAATGGGTGGTAAGAGAGCCGATAATGCAGGGGCAACACAACAAATCAAAGAGGGTGAGTATGGATTTGAATGAGAGAGATGGTAGGACTCTAAAGGCCAACAGTGGAAATTAAATGAAGATTAACAGCCAAACACATGGTTAAGCTTTAGCTGATCTGTCAAAAGGTCGATGTGATGGTTTCACACCACAGGGGGCGTTTGGTGCACTGAATATATGACTAGCTATGTCATAAATGCTAGACAAAAAAATATGTCCAATATAATCAGAAAGAGAGAAAAAACAGAAAAATAAACGTTTCAAAGGATTTGAATATTCACTTGGTTCTGTGCATAAACTCTTATCTCTTCCTTGTTCTTCTTTTGTACACACGTGGCGAGAGGGGTTTTTTTTGTGAGACGACAGAAGCTGCAGGGTTGCTTTGATAAGCCACTCTGTGGTAATCTGCTCAATGCACATTTGAATGCGCGCTGAATGGGGAAGCCGGCTGTCGTTTTATGGGATTCACAGAGAACGGCTGGAAGAAACGACGACAGAAAGGCCACATCATTTGGAGCACAGCGGCAGCACGCGTGCCTTTTTTGAGAATGAGCGAGCGATTCAAGGTTGCTGGTGGGCTACCGTGAGAAGGCACTGATGCATGCGGTCAGGCACAGCACAGTGTCTAAACGCTAGCTTGAGATGCACATAGCGAAAGAGGGAGAGAGGAAGCCGCCTTATCAGTTGCACACAATCACTCTCGGCTGTTTACATTGGCCCGTCATCCAGATCCGCGCAATACAATTCTACGCGGACACCGCAAGGTGGCCTGAAAGCTATTCTGTCTTCAAGCAGGAACATGTTTCCCTAATCTCAGTGAGCCCATAGGCTGTACGTCTATTTTGAAATGATTACAATGTTACGATCAAGGAGCTTAACATCCTCTTAGCACAATTACTTTGGGCTAAATGCACGCTTTAGGAAGTACTCCAGTGATTTTACATTCTTCTTGCTAGCAGCAGGGCCACATTGCCATTGAGGACAGGAGGGTCCAAAGGTTGAAGTTTTGGTGGGGCGCAACACCTTGTTTGGTTTGGACAGTCGTATACGGAAGGGTGGTCGGTTGGCTGTCCGGATTTGATACAGTCATAGGCGATGAAATTGAGCATGCCCGGGGACTCCCAGATAAGGACTAATATCGGCATTGCTTGAGCCGCCCAGGCTGCGTGCGAGCAATCTGCCTAGGCAAGGATTTAGAGGTCAGAAGAGCACCCTGTGACGATAAAAATGTAAAAAAATCCCTCAGTGTCGAGGAGTGCCTGTGTGCCATCTAGCGGTGGGTGTGAAAAAAGCATCAACTGCATAGGGAAAATGTGATGACCTATATGAGTCTACTGTTAACTTTTTCAAAAAAATATTTCAGTGACCTCGAAGTAAGCAAGAATTTGGCTCACCTTGCCTGCTTGTCTCAGTTTGTTTAAATTGTTAAAGTCTGATTATTAAGTATTCGAAATGATTGATGGATTTCTGTGGTTTTTGGAGGTGCCAGCTGTGGAATGTTTGATTCGGTTGATGTTTCAGGCCTTCAGATATCTGGCTAATTATAGAAGTGAGCACTGTTTTGCAGCCAAATGCAGACTGTGCCTAAAACACGTATGCAATCAAACACATTAGCAAGCTGCACACGCACATGCTTTCTCTCTCTCTCTCTCTCTCTCACACACACACACACACACACACACACACACACACACACACACACACTCACACACTCACACACACACACACACACACACACACACACACACACACACACACACACAACACACACAACACACACACACGCACTGCTCTTTTCTTTGGCTCATTCCAGTCTCTGTATGGCCAGGAGAGAGGATCAATAGCCATTACGCACACTGGTGCCGACAAGCCATTCATTCCCACCCCCCTTGCACAGCGCCGGCGATACTCCCCACGGGATGTCTTGTCTCTGCACTGCTGGGTCCAACCAGGGGTGATTACCAACAGACACACGCCGAAATGCCTGTTTGTGCCTCGGATTACTTGTATTGTCCCCCCGCGCCTGCCGCGTGTTAGCCTAGCCTAATGAAAAGCAGCTGATTATGCTGGCCCCGCTCGCTTGCTTGCCTGCCTGCCTGCCTCCATGCCTGTGTGAGGCTGAAGGCTTGTTTCGTTTAAGGTCTGTCTGGAGCCCTGGTGTGGACGACGCCTGCATCCATAAGCAGTTTATCGACTGCTGGGGCCTCTGTCTGTCTCTCGCTCTGTGTGTGTGTGTGTTTGTGGTTGTATGTGTGTGTGTGTGTGTGTGTGCGTGCGTGTGTGTGTGTGTGTGTGTGTGATTGTCCATCTGTGTGTGTGTGTGTGTGTGTGTGTGTGTGTGTGTGTGTGTGTGTGTGGTTGTATGTGTGTGTGTGTGTGTGTGTGTGTGTGTGTGTGTGTCTGTGTGTGTGTGTGTGTGTGTGTGTGTGTGTGTGTGTGTGTGATTGTCCGTCTGTGTGTGTGTGTGTTTGTGTTTGTGGTGGGATGGAGGTTGGCTTGAGGAAGGAAGCTGTCAAGGTGGCCGTTTGCCTGTAAAGGTCAGGCATTGCTTCAGGGGAAAAAATCGTTTACATGTTCACATCCCCAGGGTCTGCATAAACTGAGCTTCAACACATTTGTGTGGCTACAACAACACATCAGAACTGTACTGAGATGGACTCTGTCCAGTGTGTATACTTCAAGGACAGGGAATATACTAAGTTCCAGCATACTACAACTCCAATACTACTATACTGGCATGCCGCATTGAGTATGTTTCTATTAGAACGTGAAAGTCCCCTCCAGTGTGTTTTGAGGAAGGAGTTCCGTTGCTGGGTGGCAGTGTGTTTGGGAATCCTATCAGATTCCACCCATAGGCGGACCAGAGCCTCCGGAGGTGGAGATGGGAATGCAGGAGTGTTCAGGAAAAGTGGTGGCGGCGGCGTCGGGAGGGAGGGAGGGGCGTGCGGCGGTGGCGGCGGAAGGGTCAGCATTCCTGCTGTGGGAATGGGAATGCGTTCCGCACTAGGAGGAGAGGGAGGGAGGGAAGAAGGGGGGGGGGCAACATAATGGCGGTGCTATTGGATGTGGGGGGGTTGGGGGTGGACAAGGGTCTTCTCCGAAGGCCAACACAAACAATCGGCACTGTCCCTGGGAAAAAGAGCTCCGGCTCCAGAGTTATTTACAGTTATTTACGACCCCGTGAGCCAAGCAGGAAGGAGGCCATGTTTGATCTCGCTACAGGCTTGGCGCTGGCCTGGCGCAGCCCCGTTGACGCTGACTGAAGCGGACAGGGTTAATTTTTCTCCCTAATGGAGTGCACTCCAGCACAGTCGTCTGAAGGGGAAGCGAGGGCTGATTAGACTTGGGACTTGGGTGAAATCTCTGAAATAAAAAAATAAAAACACACACACACAACATAAGGGGGGTGATGGGGGCGACTCCTGAACACTTGTGTGTTATCTGATTACGCCACAGAAGAGCGACCAAATTTGGTAATGGAATGTGAATGAAAGAAATGGCTCAACTCTAACCCTTATTTCTCTCCCCCTCTCTCCCCCCTCTCTCTCTCTCTGTTCTCTCTGTCAGGATACAGGCCCTGGGATGGTTCCTCGGCTCCAGGACCCGTCGTCTGTTCCGCGACCGAGTCCGAGTAGCTACAACAACATGCTGCTGAAGTCCCAGCTGATCCGCAAGCAGCTGGTCAGTGGCCCAGATGCAGTTCCCCTTCCTCAGGCTTCCCCTAGCCACCTCCGCATGCCACGCACCACTGCTCAGAGTGTAGCTGCAGTCATTAGGGTGGGGAATCAAACTGGAGACAGCTAAACGGCAGCGGCAATGCAGCACTCAGACCATAGCAACTCATCAGCATTCCATCTCCAATTCATACTTTGCCGTCACGTGACTACCATGGATACCTGGTGGGCAAGAAGCGCTGCTGGCGAATGACAGCTTGATAAGTAGTTTAGAAAAAAGAAAAATGTAAACCCGGCTTATCCAATCACACAACAACTTTCTGGCATGTTGTTTTCACCTCAAAACACCATATACTCATATACTGTAGTAAAACTGGCGACGTCCTGGCAAGATCCTTGATTAGTTTACTGGGTTTCATTGCTGGAGAGTGATGTTCTTGCCCGCCAGCCAGTAGTTGTGATGTCACGTGCAAAGTATGAATTTAAGACTTCAGGTTGAATGAACATGAATCTAAAACCTAGAACTTAGAACCAGGGACCTAGATCTTACTGCTCTCACTGTTACTACTGCTGTTCAGTGCCCATGACATACTGTAAGCCACCCGAGTTCAATATATGACCACTTGAGCTGCGTCGGACTGTTAAACTATCATAATGTAGTACTACTGTAAACAGGGAGTGGTCTGTAGGATATCTAAGCAGTGGACTTCAGGACCAAGTATATTCCTTACTGTATGGATGATTCAACTCGCTCCAAAAATATTTAGAGAAAAAATAGGTCCTTTAGTTCGTTATCTGATAAAGAAAAATCTTCAAGGGTTCTTCATTGGGCCTTAATGGGTTCCCAGGAGTACTAGCTGGAGAACCGTCAAAGGTTCTATCCTACATTGTTGTTTGAGACTCTCTTACCCAGCCAGCCTTGGGTGTGCCATTGCCAAAATAGTATTGATGATGAAGCTCCTGTCATTTTACATGAGGTGCCTTGTCAATTGTCCGCAGAATGCTGTCAGAAGTGGTTATATTTGTATATTCACACAGGCTTACACATACAGAGCATATATCGGTGTTTATCCGTATACCCTATAAATAGATATGTGCATACTGTATCTAGGTCTATCTATGTTTATGCATGTAACCTATATATGGTCATGAGTATTCTTGTGTGTACTGTACATGCATTGGTGTGTGTGTGTGTGTGTGTGTGTGTGTGTTTGAGAGAGAAAGAGAAAGAGAGAGAGAGAGAGAGAGAAAAAGAGAGAGAGCGAGAGCGTGTTTGGTAGGTTTTTGTGGTATCTCTGTGATGATTTGGCACAGTCTCAGTGAAGCTCCTCTCTTTCTCTCCATTTCTCCTGCAGGAGAAGCAAAGACAGATGGAGCAGATGAACGGAGGCCCCATGCCAGACTGCCAGCAGGTGACGCCATTCCAAGGTTCGTTCAAACACTAAAATCACAGCATTCAACGACAACAAATCAAACTGCTGGCGTGTGGCCGGCTGATTGCACTTGGCTTTTAATACTATATAATCCACTTTTTCTCATCTAATATTAAACATTTACAAAAGTGAAGACTTCACTGACTTTAATCAGCCGTATGTAATGCCATGGCACTTGCTATATGTGACTCAAATGCATAGTTATTTGATCTAATTAAAGTCAGACGATCCATTCCACAAATTGTATGACTGAAACTACGAAGAATGAATGTTAATGTGGTTCATATTTAAGGCTCTTTTCCCTTTCTCCCTGTTCCCTGCAGGTGGAGGACGACCTCTACCAGGTGACTGTGGATATCCAATGGGAGGCCCCCAGTCCAACCCCTCCATGCTGGCCCACGCCTCCAGTCGGATGGGTCTCCCCCCCGGCTCCCTCAACCAGGTGGGCCCGTACGGGGGCCAGGTCATGGGCCCCGCTGGCTCCAAGCAGCAGGCCCTCTACAATCAGGCCCACGAGTTTGGCATGCAAATGCGGCCGGCCCAGGGCATGATGGGAATGGGTGGTCCTCCACGGCAGGTGTTGTCGGCGGCAGCGGCGGCAGCAGCAGCGTCTCACATGGGTCACGGTGGCGTGCGGATGCCCGGGCCGGGGATGGCGGGTGGCGGCATGCCCACGCAGCACCTGCGGCAGGCCCTGAGTCACGGCGGCGGCGGTGGCGCTCTCCCCCCTCGGATGCTCCTGACCCCCCAGCAGCAGCAGCAGCAGCAGCAGCAGGCCCAAGCTCAGGCCCAAGCTCAGGCCCAAGCCCAGGCCCAAGCCCAAGCCCAGGCTCAGGCTCAAGCGCAGTCCCAACTCTGGCAGCACCAACAGGGGGCGCTCTCGCACATGGACCCCTCGGGGGGCCACCAGCACGGCTTCTCCGGCTGCGGGGGGCCCTCCCAGTTCCCCCCCCAGCAGCAGCAGCAGCAGCAGCAGCACGCCCTGCGGACTGGCATGCCGGCCAACTTCGGCCCCCGGGGGCCGCCGCACCAAAGCCAGATGAGCATGGCGGGCCGGCACGTGCAGCGGTTCCCGTCGGGGACCGGCATGGGGCCGGGGCCGGGCCAGCCGCTGCCCTCCAGGGCCCAGCACAGCCTGCGGCTCCGCACGCCCCTCTCCGCCATGGCCGTGATGAAGCCGGGCGGCCCCTCCATGATGCACCACCCGGCCCACGGCTTAGCGCCCCCCAGCTACCCCACCTCGGCGGTGGCTGGCAAACACCCCGGCTCGGTGCAGGGCTACGGACCCGGGCACAACCCAGGACACAAACTGCCCCCTTACGACCTGCCCCCTCAGCACCAGAGCAACGGGGGCATGTCGGGGCCGCCCAGAGGCCCGGGCGGTGGGGTGGGCGGCGGCGGCGGTGGTGCGGCCGGTGAGGTGGACTTCATAGACACGCTGGTGGGCTCCAACGACGACTGGCTCAACAACCTCACAATGATCGACGAGTACCTGGAACAGAACTCATAGGTGTCTCTAGGGAGGTTGTGGACTCGTCTTGACTGCATCACTTGAGAACGGCCATCAGGAGGAGATGGCCCCAAACAAAACAAGGCCCCCCCATCACTCAAACTGCATTAGCCCACACGTCATGGGTCAACTAGTCTCTGAGAGGGTCAGTGCGGCAGGTCCACTAACCCAGGCACTCGGGTGTGTTAGCTGTGGAGAGTGACTGGTGTGATGGTGCACTGCCAAGCCCAATCCCCCCCCCCCTGGTCCCTCACACACTCCAGCTCATAAGCCTGGCCTTGTGTACGTGCCAGTTGCAGGCACAGTTTTGGTCACACATACAGTAGCTATGAGACACAGGTCACACAGTCCTCCTCACCACGTACAGTACTGTATTTCATCCATGAGCTGTTAGCAGCCACACTATGGCTACCCACTACCAATATTTATACTAATAACGACATTTCAAGTCTCAGAAGCCTGTTGGGAATTGAGTGAATACCGTGTGAGTGATTTGGTTTGTTGTTGGCACCGCAACAAATGCATTCAGTCAGCATACCTGATCACCTCACTGGCAGATTTTAATTGGTGATACCAAATCACTCGCTTGGTTACAGCTTTGTGTAAACTGGGGTAGCCATAGTTACTAATTGGCCAATAGGGGCACAGCGATTTTGCTTGCCACTGTTGCCGTGGCAATGTTCATTTACATTTCCAATTGAAAGCAACATATGGGTATTCATGAAGGGGCTTGCATTGTATATAGTGAAATATTTTGTAAAATAGTTTTTTCATAAGTGTAACATACAAAAGAAGTAAACATATTTATACTCCTTTTTCTGCAAATAAGTTCCTCCGATTTCCTTTGTAAATAATTACTAAAATGGGATAAATGAAACAAATAAAAACATGATCTGGTATGAAAGAAAAAAAATAAACCAGAAAATTATAGCAAGAAAAGAAATTGGTATTACATTAGGAGAATCTAATTGTAATTTGATTTTTAAAATATGCAAAACTAGCTAGTTTTCCCCAGTAATACTGTGTATTACAAATGAAATATTTGTTATGTTTTTGACATAACTCAGCTCCTGGTACTTGAGTTTGGCCCAGGGTGTTCTTTGTTTTCTTTTTGTTTTCTGTCTTTTTTGTGAGAAAGAGTCAGAGCACACTTCCCTTTTTTACCACCATTGTTGTGAAACTATACAGCACCCCCTCTCTCTCTCTCTCTCTCGCTCTCTCTCTTTCCCTCTCTCTCTCTTTCTCTCTCTCGCTTACTCTCTCTCTCTCTCTCAAGTCCCCACACTCCATTCCTGTACTCACTAGAATTCTCCCTTTATGGTTCCGGCCATTTATCAGACAATGCATCAGACACCAGTGTGTCTGTCTCCTGTTTGGCAACAGGCGCGGAAAATCTGGGGAGTTATGGGATCTCTGTGTCCACCGTAGTGCCCGGGGAGGGGGGAGGGGGTAGTGAGGGGTGGAGGGGCAGCGGTGGGCTTTTCATCTGGAGGGAGAAGGCGCTACCTGTGTCCACACTGAAGTGCATATTATTGTTGTTTTATCCTCCTGTGTCTTCGCACCCTCGCTGGAATCCATACTAGTGAGGTGGCGGGCACAGCTTGGCCTCACTTGATGTGTGGTTAACAAAAGGTGCCGGTTTTGCATACATTTCCCAGGATTCACTGTGCCATGTCAAGGTTTTCCCATGTCTCTGAGTTTTTGTAGCTGAGGAGAAGAAATTAAAGCCATTATAATTTGTGAATATCTGTGATTATGATTTTTTTTGTCTTGATATTTTTTAGAGTAAAAAATAAACTATGTAAATGGGAAACAATCTGTCTGTCTCCTTTTTAGCCACACGTTGCATTTGCACCTGCATAAAGATTCATGACAACACTTGTCTTTACATTACTGATGGTAATGTATGCAGAAGACATCTCAGTCTCCTGAGCTCAACAGTATCGCTCCCTCCTTTGTCCACTCTAAAGCCTCAAGGGTAGGCCACCCTCTACTGGTCATGTGTGGTATTGCATTTATCTTTCATTTTCATACACCAAAGCCCACGTGGATGTTTTATGGTTCTGACACCTGGAGCAAAGACTACTCTAATCTCTCTCTCTTACCATGGGTCAGATAAGGCCTCTCCAGCCAAACAGACCCTGAGGCTGGAGCCTAAAGTAGTCCAAACACAGACACAAATCATCTAAGTCTGCTCCGTTAGGGAGGACATGCTGCAAACTAACTCTGTGAAATAAGCACATATGTTCAGAGGTAGATATATACATATAGGTTCATAGCAGAAGTAAGAGAGCTTGTACACACTGTTCTTAGTTTTAAAGGAACACGAACATCACATGACATGCCAATAGAACTCCCACTGTGCGTTTGAAAGGTTCAGACTCTTCACATTGTGTTATGTCTCAGACTCATCAATCTACACGCAATACTCGATAATTACAACGCATAAACAGGTTTTTGGACTGTTTGTTAATTCTACAAGCGTCTTGGAGGAATCATTCAGGGTCATCCTGGTTGGATGGGAAGCACTGGCGAACTGCACTCAGATCTCCCCAGTGATGATCTACTTGGTTCAGGTCTGGACTGGGCCAATCCAGGACTTGCCCAGTTTCCCATAAGCCACTCCAGTACTTTCTTGGCGTGAGCTTTGAGTAGTTGTCTTGTTTGAAAAGTAAACCTTCACCCCAGCCTCAGCCAAAATGTTTTAAACCAGAATGGCGCTGGGCCCTGTTTTTTCAATCTAAAACACATGGTCGGTGGCAAAAAGCTTAAAAACATTTAGTGGTGTGTCCAGTTCACATTCAGTGGGTTGTTTTGTTATCAAACGTCGGGCTTATTGTTCAAAAAGGTTTTTTCTTAATCAGTCATGGGTGTGTTCTGGGCATAACATCCATTCAAGCAATGAGAGTGACATCTGTCAATCCTTTTAACAGCAAGCAACGCAACTTCAAATAGTGCATTGGTGTTTTGTTAGCAGCACATTGGAAGGAATCTGTTTGCATGTGAGACCGTGTATAGAACACAGGGATTCCACTAGACTTTGCTTTACTGAAACCTGTTTGTGACCACAGTGCATGCATTCTGCACTCGCCTATGGCAAAGTGAAACTATCATCAGCATGATCTCATAGGCAAGGCAGTTACACAGTGTTTTAGTTTATTAGTTACTCACTGACCTACACTGAGATAAGAATAAGATCAGATAAGCTTTGCATCGCAATAAGAATACCCTGATGAAAAAAACTGCCTAACCAGCTTAAGGTGTTTGCTGGTTGAGCAACTTGTTTGACCACCCTATATGATGGTTGACCAGCTGGCTTTGCTTGGTGCTTGTGTTTAGTTGGTGTTTCTGGTCTACATTGCTGGTTTAATTGGCCATGCCAGTTTATGTTAGTTATTCTAGCAAATAAAGCCCTCTGTCTTTTTGCATCTATCTTAAACATGTATCCTGATAGAACTTGTTTAGCTGGTCTTGGTTTTCTTCGAACTCTTGCTGGTCTTTGCTGATGTAACTAGTTGGCAGGCTTGTGAAAAATTCAGAATTGAATTGACTCCGAAATTCCAATTCAATTCTTGAATTTGAATTGAATTTGAATTAGAGGTCAAATATAGGATGTAGAATTACAATTCGTATTTGAATTGAAGGAAGTAGAATTTGAATTCAATGAAATTAGACCCAAAGATTTTGCTTCTCATGATCTGAGTTTGTTCCCTTTTTGGCAAACTCCCAGTGGGCTGTCATGTAGGCATCTCTTTTGATGACAAATGGATTCTATCTGGCCTCTATGATAAAGGCCTTATAATTGGTGGAGTACTGCACTGATGGTTGTCCCTCATGGCGATGACACACAAGACAGCTTTTTGAGCAATGTTGCTGGGCAGCCACAGAACTGGTTCTAGGTGATCTGATTGGATGATCGTGATCATTTGCCTCCTGTTATTACAGTAAAGGTCTCCAGAAAGGAAATGTTGCCCAATATGAATGTGCCAGAGCCAGTGCCCCTAGCTGCTGGCAATTTTGATGCTCCAAGGACAACTCCATAGGCATGTCATGTGTTTCAAGTAAATGCTTGGAAAACGAATTATTGAAGATATATAGGCAAAGTAGTAGACTAGTCTTTGCATGTCTTTCCAAGTCACATGGATTGCACTTAAAGAGCCCTGCAAGCTGAGTCTTATTAAATCTTATATTAAAAAGGAGATCAATAACAAGCTAGCTGGAATCTGCCAGTCTATATGCCTCTACCCTGAGCACGCAAGATAATAAAGTAATAGAGATAAAAGATAATGTGCTAAAAGCTATATAACATGGTGTTGGTGCATTTTGACATTGACAAGTTCTCAAGGAATTGAAAAATGTTAACAAAATGTTTATTAGAGAGTGCAGACCTCCGCCTGCATCTTCCTAGGTTGTCATCCATTTGAACTATTCAGATAGCTACAGTACTTGGCCATAACATGCCATTACACCACTAAGCGAAAAACATAAACGGCTCTGGAATCCCGACGGTGTTACGGATCCCTCCCAAAATGTAATCGTTAAATGACCCTTCCTTGGGTCATTTCTGACCTTCCCTGAAAATGTCATTGAAATCCATCCATTACTTTTTGAGTTATTATCTTCCTAACAGACAGACAAACAAACAAATCCTGATGAAAACATAACCTCCTTGGCGGAGGTTAATATTGCACTTGCACATATTAACATACCCTAACGTCAGCCCTAATATCCAAAAATACCAAAAGTATAAGGCACTTCATTATCATTGTATTAACATCATTTCTGGATACAGTTGCAAAGGCACATGGTTTGGTAGTTCACAAAGTAGTTTGGTTGACACACAGAATGAGACCAGTGACAATTTTGCTGTTTGATTTTGAGTTGAGTTGAGCTGTATGGTTTTGAAACCATCCTCTAAAGAAATGTGTTTTGGATTTTCAGATTAGAGTTAATCATAATCCCACATTTAAATGGGAATGTAAACTAAAAACTACAGCATTTAAGCAATTAGTCTGGAAATGGATAGAAATGTTTAGCTCTAAACCAGCTGTATAGTCAGTGAGCCACATTAGACTCTACATTAGGCCTCTAGGTTTCTTTCACTATTAGGCCTCTGGTTTCTTTCACTATTTTAGGAAAGCAGAATTATCATACTGTATTTGTTAAGAGAGAGCAAGAGCGAGAAAGAGAGAGAGAGAGAGAGAGAGAGAGAGAGAGACTCTGTAATAGACAGATTTTAGGTCAAGCATGCCATATAGTGTACACAGTTTCAGTTCCTCCCCACGTTAATCTGAGATGAGTTCCGTTCACACCTTTTTGAGAGTGAGCCTCTGGAAAACATGAAAACAACCTTGTACAGGAAGTTAAAACACCCCACTCGAGTGTCAGTTTCCCATACTGATTTGTTGTTGTCCTCCTGAAGGGCTCCTTCTTTGTTACAGAACTGCACAGTATTCATTAGCCTTTAGGCATGAGAAACTCAGGATCAAAACAGCTCAAGGGCGTGTCTCTGCCTCGCCTCCCTTACGAAGTAAAAACATTTTTGCTGAAGTGTCACATTTTTTCACAGTGATGTCACATGAAGACATAATTATAAATATATCCTTTTAATCTCCTGTCTGGATTTACACATGATATATTTTTTAAAACTGGCACTGATTCAACAACACTAGACCAAGTTAAATGTTGAAACAGAGTAGGCTTAGGGATTATTCAGGAATGTGTCCTCTATGTGTTACAAATAATGCCTCAAGCAATGCATATCAACATACACAACTGGCTCTAAACAGCCTTTACTCCTAAAGGCAACAATACCACATCATGTGGGGATTTAAGCGGATTTGCTACATGTTAAGGCCTTAATGACAAACAGCTGGGTCGCGTCGAACGTCACCACTGTTGAGAGGCCCTGTAAAGTAATGACAGTGGTAGAACACCATAAAGTAGGCCTATCATAGAAGGCTTCTGGAAATAGTTGGATTTTGCGATGGAAAATATGTAGCCCATAGTTCAGATTCTGAAAAATGATCTTAAAATGTCTATGACGGTACACAGGTAAAACAGAGTTTGACAGTGAATATTAGCTTTTGCGGCTGGGGGTATTTTTTTCCACTCTTGCTGACGCTCTTCTCTTGCTGGTGTTTCACTTGTCTTGACAGAGAGTAAAATAGCCAACATGACAGCCTCATTTAGGCCTAACAGGCCAGACCTAAATGAAGGGTAAAACACTTTTTGCCAAGATACTCACTCAATGCACAAGTTGGGCTAACATACACCTTCTCAAAATGTAGACACTTTTATCACTAAATTATGCAAGAGTAGACTATGTTTAAAACATTAACTCATTTGTCAATGCCCATTTGTCTTTGTGTATCTTGGCAAGAAATACACTTCCCTACGATCCTTGCGGTGCTGATTTTGACAACCGTCCAATCGGAGCGATGGCCGCTGTCACATGACTCTGAGTGAGCTCTTCCTACGGTGCAGCAAAACAGACTGACGAATTCAGGAACGGAGAATCGTTGATTGTGGGTAAGTAAGTGCATATTTGATCTGAAAGTTAACACGAATCAATTTTAGGTGATGCCTTTAAGCGATTGGTCCACGGTATTTATGTCTGAGACCAGCTTTCTTTGAAATATGATAGTTAGAAAGCTGTCGCTCTGTTAGGCCCAAGCTATTTCCTGGTCCCCTTGCTAGTCCTATGCACCAGCCCTGTTGGCTGTCCCAACTCTTGACGGATTAGACAGAAGTTGTAAAAGTTAGATTTTAGCACGGTTGAAATTATTGTTTTGATGCGAGCATAAAATTCGATGTTGTCATGTACAATGGCTTGACAATATGCTTTGAAATGTCAGCTAGTTTGACACGGACTCAGATTTTTTCCTTTTATTTTAATCGCTTCAACCATCCAAAGTTAGCTAGCACCTACTGTGGTTTGGGACCTCCTCGTTGGATCAGGATAGGGGGAGTCTGTTCTCCGAAACTGAACTGTTTGGTCAAATAAACTTCAGCATGTCTGGATGCGAGTTTAATATCTGATCTGCCCCTTTTTGTTAACATAGTCGATGTAAGGAAGAGTTAATGTGTGTTTTGTTTAGTAATGTGCTACTCTTTTTGGGTATGTTACAACTTCTAACAACATGTCGTTAAGGTGTGGGCTACCCTATGCATTAGTTTACCCTTGAAACTCAAAATACCCTAATCCTTCTTTGCGTAACTAACGGAGTGGGCGAATCTTGCAAGTAGTGGCCTCCCAAGTGTAGCTTTTCTAAATTTACAGATCGCGATCTGCTGGCAGGAATTCTATCCATTCCTAACGTAACGGTAGCCAGTTACGCGACGGGTCGTATTTTGTTTGAAGCATAATACACATTGGTGTTTCCTCTGTTCACGTGCTGGAAATCGGTTGGTCATGATGACTCCAAAGGTTGGTTGGACAATTGATGGTGTCAGGTCAGGGAAGCCCCCCTCATCATATTACAAGCTGCTCTCATTTTTATAAATAGCTCTCTGCGTCGCCCCATTCCACTTCAGCCTTATACAGCGTCATCTGCTAATATTGCATGTATATTTCTAGCTATGTTTGTGTAACTGAATGTCATACGGAGTCATGCGGGCAGAGCAAGGTTTGCATGACATAGCTGTATGTCATAATTACAGGCGGGGCAGCTAAATTTAGATTACATGAAGTGCTAACTAGAAACGTCAACTCCATAGATCGAGGGAGGGACTTGAACAATTAATTACAAATCCATGAATAACCTACTCGTAGAAAGCCAGCCTTCCTGAAAAGGACTTTGCTCGATAGGTGTTATGTGAGATCACATGTCTGACCTGACAGCTTCTGCAAGAATGTGTGCTACACTTGAACAGCAGGTGTTTTGGCAGGTGTACTCTTGGGTGTTAATGGAAAAATTACTAATTTCTCAGCGAATCTTTCACTGTATTTTGTGTAGTGAGAAGCGACTTACAGTCTATAAAACTGTAAACTCCATCACCCTCCTTGTGCAAGTAATTGGGCAGATGAGGTTATGTATGATGGATTCAGAAGAGATGTTTGTATGTTGAGTTGTACTTTTCCGTGACAGTGCGTGTGGAAGAAGCACTCCCTGAGTTATGGCCTCGGCATCCATACCAGCATACAACTCCATCCCACTGGAGAACAGCTCCAGCCAGAACGTGAGTCTGTCACTGAACCACTCAGCACCCCTCTCCACACACACACACACACACACACACACACACACACACACACACACACACACCTGTATGTTATACCCCTCCCCCTTCTGTTCCAACACACACTATTACACCTGTACACCTACATCCCTGAATTCATGGCAACTATGTATCTCTACTGTCGACTTCTTTCTTTGTCACTTGAGTGTCCCCCACTGGAATCTGGTGTTCGCTGACTGTAAGCATATTTAGCGTGTATGTGTACTCTTTCAAACACCTACAGATAGATAGATACGCAAGCTTGCTTGCAGTCTGAATGTTCTACATTATGTAGCTTCTTAGCGGTGACAACATCTGTTCACCATATCTCATATCTGATCAACAGACTCAAGTAATGAGGCATGTACACCACTTACGCAGGTGCCACTGCCACAACCCCCCCCCCCCCCCGCCCCCTCCCCTTTTTTGGACCGGACCCAGTTTCCTGTGTCGTTTACTCTGTGCCGCTTGTCTGGCTGTGACAAAGCTCCCAGTGTAGGGTAGCCCTCCTCTCTCTGGCTCATTAATAAATGATGCCCACGGCTGGCATCAATAGACCTGCCTGTGCAGCCTCTCCTTATGGTGCTGAAAGCCGGGCCTATAGGAGGCTAACGCTAAAGGAGCGCTGAGCTTAATGCCCTGTCACTCAGGCACCTCAACTGCTGCTCTCCGTACAATTGAAGTGCATTTAATTGCCCCGTCCGCTATAGGCTGGGAGCTGCCTGAGGCGTCACCATGGTTAACCATTTGTATTCTTCTTGTGTTGCTTCTTCCTCAGTCAGGTTGAGTTGAGTTGAGGGTTTGTGAGTTGGAAGAAGGAAATCCTACATAGTAAATGATGCTGGTGTTTGCAGATTATGTGTGTTTCTGAAGTGTGTCACCCTCAAAATAGTTGAGGTTATTTGTACTGTTTCTGTGATGACCCTGTAAAAACCCTGTGCTGAATTCCACTTACTTAAATAAGATTGATCGATTGTTTATGAAGGGTGTTGGTGCTTTTTACTGTACTTTACTTTTTTCTGTTGAATGTAGATGTTGAATATTGTTACAGTGCCGTGGTCCAGTGCCAAATTAAGCCCAAATTGAAAACGCACTGCCATGTTACACAAACTCAACTTTTTTTTTTCCGGCACATTCTTGAACACCAGCCTTCCAAGGATAAAGTTCGTGCCCAGTCCGGTTGCTAGGGAACACTCACCAGTGTGAGAGAAGGGAGAGTGAACTGTTAGGACGGCATAATCAGATTTGCCCACACACAGTGGCAGTGCCCGGCCGCTGGGCATTAGCGCTGGGCTACGGGCCCCGGCTGGCACAGAGTCGCTGGCAGCCTCGTCGGGTTCTGACACCTGATAGATTGGACAACTCCTAAGAGAACGTACCAAAAGTGAAGTCAAATTGCTAGGCAACACAGACGTTGATTGATGGCATGGACTTGGCGTCCCCTGGGTGGTAAGGTACCCCCGCACACTGCAGGAAATTGTGTGGCACACACTGCGCTGTAGAAACTGGCCACCTTTATTCTCGGGACGAAAGCACCTGCCACCCCAGGCCCTGCGCCGTGAAATCCAAAACAAATATTTTCCACTTAAACTCGTGCGCGCTGGTCCATCGCGGGCATCGTTCACCAGCATGCGGTCGAGACAGTACCTCTCGTTCAGCACTTTCGGTTGGCAGTGCCAAGACAAGCAGAGTGTCTGTCTGTGCCATCGTCTCAGGCCCAGCCTGTCATTGCCAAGGCGTGAGGCACCATATATTCTTCCATTAGAGCATATTGGCCACTGATTCTGCCCCTGACAAAAAGCCCTGTTTGCGTGTTTTCTTGCCTGACTGCCTCCTTGTCTGGCGAGACCTAATGTTTGCTTTTCCTCTCCATTTCACTGTTATTCACCCTCCCCTGCTCTCACTTCTCCTTTTCTGCGGTACTTTTTCGTCTTTCAGACATCCGCCTTTCCTCATTCGCTCTTGATGTTTTCCCCACTCGCCTCACCTCAGCGTTGCCGTCCCACTTTCACTGGCTCGGCTCTCTCCCTCACGGCCTCCTCCTCACTGTGCTGATCGTCATGCAATATTTATCCACTTCTCTTGATTTGATGCCTCTCCATCTCCCCTTATCTTTATTTCCATAGGCCTTTATTTGTCTCTCTCTCTCTCTTGCTCTCTCTCTCTTGCTCTCTCTCTGGCCAATTCAAATACAGAAAGCGCTTTATTGCCTTGACAAATAGACAAGCTATGCAAGCTGTCTCTATCTTTCTATCTCTATTGCTCTCTATCTATCTATCTATCTCTTGTCTTGTCTATACCGCTCTCTCTTTATGTATGTATGTCTGTCCGTCTGTCTATTCATGTCCATCCTATTCTCTCTCTCTCTCTCTCTCTCTCTCTCTCTCTCTCCCTCTCTCTCTCTCTCTCTCTCTTCTCCCTCTCAGCCATGTGCTAGTCCCTTGGCCGGTTGAAGGCGTCAGGCCCACCTGCCCTGGTCCCACACTGGGATTCTGTGGTGTGTGGGCAGCGGGCTTGGCTTGTTTTGGGTCCATTAGTCCCCTCCAGAGGGCTGGGTCAGGCCATTAGCCATGAAGCCCAGCATTGTGCCTCCCTGTGGCCGGCCTGTACAGTGGGCGCCCAGCACTGTAGCAGAGCACAGTCCTCTCACTCACGCTTTCTCTCTCTCTCTCTCTTTGACACTTTCACTCTCTCCCTCTCGTTCTTCTACACACACACAAACACACACACACACACACAGAGGGAGAGAGAGAGAGGGAGACACGCACACACACACACACACATACAGAGAGAGAGAGGGAGACACACACATGCAGAGAGAGAGAGAGAGAGAGAGAGAGAGAGAGAGAGAGAGAGAGAGAGAGAGAGAGAGAGAGAGAGAGAGAGAGAGAGAGAGAGAGAGAGAGAGAGAGAGAGAGAGAGAGAGAGAGAGAGAGAGAGAGAGAGAGAGAGAGAGAGAGAGAGAGAATGAGAGAGAGAATGGCACTTCATCCCACATTCCAGTTCAGTAACCTTCAGCTGGCAGCCGGAAAATCGCCCCTGGGACAGACAATCTGGATCCAGTAGCTGCACACTGTTAGGCCTACAGAGAGAGAGAGAGAGAGAGAGAGAGAGAGGTAGAGAATGAGAGAGGTAGAATGAGGGAGAGAATGAAAGAGAGAGAGAAAGAAAGAAAGAGAGAGAGAGCGAGCAGGCTGGTGCTGTCAGACAGACAGCGTAACCTTCTCTTTTTCCATTCTCTGGCTCTCTCACTCTCTGTTGCTCTCCCTCTCTCTGCCTCTTGATCATTATTTTCCTTTTTCCCCTCCACTGCCTTCTTGCATGTTTCACCCCATCTTTGCTCTCATCCCCTCTCAACGTTGCAGTCCCTCCCTCCCTCTCCTCCTCCCCTCCTCCCCTCCTCCCCTACTCTCTCTCTCTCTTTCTCTCACTTTCTCTTCTCTCCGGCTGGGCCTGTCTTTCTTGTAAGCGTCTACCTGATGTTAGGTCGGTCAACGCTGTGAAAGCCACTTCCCCTATGACTGTGGGGTGTCAAGGTTCAGTTAGCTGAGTTGCAGATAACGCTAGCAGCGTAGTAGAGGACCGGCCAGTCCTACAAGTTCTAGTTCTCACACACACACACACACACACACACACACACACACCACACACACACACACACACACACACACACACATTGATGTCAGTTGTGGGTGCATGGTTTGTTTCGGAAATGGAAATGCCATCTGTGTGTGTGTGTGTGTGTGTGTGTGTGTGTGCGTGCATATATATGATTTACAACCGAGGAAACCTTATGCTCATCTGCAAGGCAATGCACAAAAATGCACTTTTCTTAGTTGTATGTGTGTTTTTTACCAGTGGTGTGTGCGTATGCGAGAGTTACATTGTGTGCATGCGTGTGAGTTGTTACCGTTGTGAATACATTTGGTATTGTTACTGCCTGTGTACATTCAGATGTGCTCATTTGCCCATGTCAACGCTGTGTGTGTGTGTGTGTGTGTCTACAGGCATCCAGTGAGAGCCTGAAGATGGAGCCGCTGGCTGATGTTGCCCTGTTGCCGGGGGAGGAGAGAGTGATCGGTGAGTTCCTGTCTGCATGCATCAGCATCTGTCTTTAAGTTTATGGGTGGACGTAGATCTATCTGGAAGGTACTTGCTCTTCCCATGGAATGTGAGTGGACCTCTGAATGTGACTAAATAAAGCATACGCGTCAGTAGATGGACCAGTAGGCCGCTTCTGTAGATACTTGAAAGAGAATACACATGTGCTTGTATATTGTCTTTAAACTAGCTCTCTGAGAGAAGTCCGTCTTAATGAGCCAAGTGTTTGTTTTCACATGGTAGCTACAGATAGTGTACAGGATGTTAATTATAGCCTAAAGTTAGAGCTAACTGGGAAATAAGAAAGATGGAAAATGCAATTCCACTCATTTCCGTGGGCTGGGAAGTTGAAGAAAACAGTTTGTAACCTTTTTTCCATCCAATTAATTCACTTAAAACTCAAAAAGTTAGTGCGACACATGATGGAAAAAGACTTATATTTCACTGTAACGTCAGTTTTGCGACGTTAAGTTAATTCGCTCATGAAAATGATGGAAAACGTTCTAAGCGATGTACAGAGTAAGAGTGTTGCGCATGCTGTTGCGCATGCTGATCTCAATAAGTGGCAGGTGAGTAATTCAGAGTGCATTCTCTACCTTCTATTTCACTACCTTGGTGACGGAAAATCAACTAGCGCCACAGAAAAATGCGCTTTAACGCGGGGCTTTATGACATCATTTTAATTCAATAGAATCGTTGATGGGGAAACAGTTTTGACACTTCTTATGTCACTCAAAATTAAATCGATTTGTTGATACCTACACTAACTTCTAACTTTTTAAAATCTGTCTGCAGAAGTACCATTCATTTTCATATGACGTTAGTGAGGTCCACCACTGTCTTTCCATAACAGTGTTGTCATTACATCATCAAGTGAATGAATTACGTGTGTGTGTGTGTGTGTGTGTGTGTGTGTGTGTGTGTGTGTGTGTGTGTGTGTGACGCAACTAATCCAACAGTCTGTGCCACCGGCCCCAGCACATCCCCTGTTCCCAGTGCCCTTGCCTTTTAAAGGCAGTGTTGTGAGCCGAGGTCCTGAGGAGAGCCGGTGTTTGGTGTAAATAATGCACGGTGCCACCGCTCCACTGTGCCGCTGCTCCCGCCGCGCCCCCGGGGCACTCGTTTTGGAGACGGCCCTCTCCTCTCTCTGTGCCCGTCGCTCAGGACCGGCCCCCGGTGTGGAGCTCCAGTGCCCAGCTGGCATCTGCGGTTGAAGCACCGGGCGCGGAAAAATCTGGATGCAGTAGTCTGTGTCTTTGTTTATTTGTGATAGGAGGGGGAGAGGGGAGATATGACTACACAGCCATCAATGAGCTAGTGAGAGATTGAACGTGTGTGTGAGAGAGACAGATTGCAGGAATGAAAGATGAAGAAATCAAGTGAGAGAAGGAGAGAGAGAGATGTAAACAACTACTGAACGCACAGATGAAAAAGTGTAAAGGCACAGCAGAAACGAAGGAGCTGAAGACATCGCGAGAGTGATCGAAAGAGAGAGAGAGATGGCTTTTGGCAGACCGAACGACAGGGCGTGATAAACACAGAATAAAAATAAACAGATTGAGAGAATGAATTACAGTATGCACTTTGTTGGAAGCATTATTTCCCGACGCCATCTTGGTATTCGCAGCATGTAATATTTAAAAGTGTCTGCGTGTAAGTATAGCCCAAGGAAGTGGCAGGCTCTTATCGTAGCATAAATAGCTAATGAGCGAAAGCCGGCAGCACTTTTGAGCAGAGTGGCTGAGGACGGGAGAGAAGGTCCCTTAAAAGATTCAGAGGCTTTAAACTTCACCAATACATCAACAGGAAAGCAGAGATCACTTGAAAGGGGACAGCGCTGCTGACTTTTAAGTCCACAGTTTAAGTTCTTATGAATATCCAGTGCAGTGAATTTAAACGCAGCCGTGCAGTCACTGGATGCTTACGGTTGCATTTCCCTAAAGGACGAGAGCAAGTACCTTTGGGGATTGACGTCAGAGGTTAACAATGGTTGCTGAAGGTGACACACTTTGACCTTTGACCCTGACTCCCTTCTCTCCCTCTCCCTCTCTCTGTCTATCCCATTTCTACCCCTCCCTCCCTCCCTCCCTCTCTCTTTCTTTTGCTCCTACAGACAAAGACATCATTTACATCTGCCCTTTCAATGGCGCACTTAAAGGCAAAGTCTTCATCACAAACTTCAGACTCTACTTCAAGAGCGACGGGGTAAGGAGACGAGACCTTTAGTCAGTTTTCTCTTGTTTTTTGGTTGTTGTTTTTTGTAAGGAAGAAGGGAGAAATCTGATAAATGGGGTGGCGAATAAGCAAAGCCCTGAAGGAGGAAGAGGAGGATGTGGTAGTGGAAAGTGGGGTTGTCACGACCCCGAGGGACTTGTGTGACAAATGTCTGGGACGATTGTGGAAATGCTTCAACAAGTCAACTGTCATCACCCATTTTGATTCACGGCATTCAAGTACAAATGTGTACTTACATGCTTTTACTCTTAACTCAGTCTGGAGCCCTCGGTAGATCTGACTGAGTACTAAACAGCGTGGTTTTATGGCCAGACGAGGTGGATGTTATTCGGGTAGACTGCTCTCCCATCACTCTGTCCCAAAGCAACAGAAACGGCGGTCTCTTTCACAGGATTGAGCTTGGGCATGGAGAATAGGAGAATATGTACACTCACACACACACACACACACACACACACGTTCCTAGACTCACACATGCACACGTATGCAGACTCATCCTCACTCACTCTTCTGGGCACCTGCAAAGTCTTTTTTTTGTCAGCCATTAAAGCATTGCTCAGGTCTGACAGAAGGGTTTGAATAGTGCTGATTTCTCCAGAGGAGAGTTTGTCTGTCCCAAATAAAGAGGCTTCTTTTCCCCTCTGTCCGCCCATTGGTTCGGCTAGCACAAAGACTCTAGTCAGCAGCCTAACAATGGATACTCAGCAGGACAAACGTATTTTTAGACCTCATTTTCCCAAGAAAATCGCCTGGGTGATTAATCCTAAATCATGGTGTGCTTTAGGACCATGTGGTGGTCCTGGACGTCCCACTGGGGGCCATCAGTCGAGTGGAGAAAATGGGTGGGGCCTCCAGTCGAGGGGAGAACTCGTACGGCCTGGACATCACCTGCAAGGTAAGACCGGTGTTGACACACACACACACACACACACACATATTGAATTCAAAGATGTAGAATATAGTCAATCTCTTTATAGGGCTTTAAAACAAGAGGACTTGATTCACATGAATTAGAATTTCATCACTGAGTATTCCAGTGCGTTTGGTACAAAAACTAGATATCAGGAGAGACGAGTTTCAGAGTTTGTCAAGCTCTTGGATTGCATGCGCTGTGGCTAAATGAGTAATGCTGTGGTGTGTGTGTGTGTGTGGTCTGGTTTGGTGCAGGATATGAGGAACCTGAGGTTTGCTCTGAAGCAGGAGGGTCACAGTAGAAGAGACATCTTTGACATACTCTTCAAACATGCTTTTCCTCTCTCCCACGGCATGGTAAGTTCTCATAAGAGAGACAGAGTGTGTGTGTGTGTGTGTGTGTGTGTGTATTTGTGTCAGAATCTGTGTACAGAAAAATAGAAGTAGAGTTTAGTGATTGTGCGTGTCAGTGTGTGTGAACGCATGTATGTGTGAATGATGGTGTGGATATGTGTCTATGAAAAAGTCTGTGTTAGCAGATGTACCACTGCAGCTATAAAAGGACACGAAGCGTTGCACTGTAATTTCAGTTCCCTCAGCAACTTGGCTTTTTCCTGTGATCTACTGTACCTATGTCATAACTAAATATGGTCATCATGTATTTGACGTGTGTGTGTGTGTGTGTGTGTGTGTGTGTGTGTGTGTGTTCTCATGCGTAACCCACCTCTCTCTCTGGCTCTCCTCTTCTCTCTCCCCCTGCATAGCAACTGTTTGCGTACCTCAGCCAGGAGAAGTTTGATGAGAACGGCTGGCACGTTTACAAACCCATGGAGGAGTACCGGAGGCAGGTGTGTGTTTGAGGCCCCCATGGTCAGCCAGACCTCAGGTTGATACTTGCTGATACACACAGTCATGTGCAGGGTTTTAAGCGCCTTTATATGGTGCTGTGTCCACCAAACGTGTTTTTTGACGGTGACAATTTTCAATATAAAGTCTATGTAGCTCAGCGTTCACAGCGCTGAGCGCCCTCGGCGGAAAAAAGCTCTCGGCGCTGACCGTTTTTTACCGCAGAGCTCAGAGCGCTCAAAGTTGAAATCTGTTCAACTTTTGGAACAGCGCCGGGCTCGTCAATGTCACTTCTCGTTATAAACCATCTATGGTTTTGGTAACTTAGCAACAATAAACACTTATCGAAGCGCCGAGAAAAGGAGGTTGAGGGCGCTCTGGCTGTAAAAAACGTGTTTGGTGGACACAGCACCTATACATGTTACACATGTCCATTCCCAAGTAATCAGAGTGGCACACACAGTTAACTGTCAGAAACAAGCCTTGCCTCTCAATCTCAAATTAGGAAGTGTAAATATCCATGGATAAAAGACATTACAAGACTAAACAATCCTCTCCACTCGGCTAACAGGAAGACAACTAGTGAAGGGAAACAGAACCTGTATGATAATGCTGATAGTCCACTACCTGAACTGAGAAGTACAGGGCAGTGTTGTTCACCCACCCAGTGTCACCCAATAGGCTGAGAGGTTCCATCTATTCATAATGGCTCATGAGTCACCCTGCAATGAGCCACTGAAAAACCTGTGCGTACTGAGCAAGTAAGAACTGGATTGCAGAACTTAATCAAATCTCATAGGTCTTAGATCTTATCTTATCTTGTCTAAAATACAAAGTGAAGACTGTGAATGCTGTCTTCAGATATGTAAGGAGTCAGAATGTTGAGCATTTTATCTTCAAGACTACATCGAACATCTTCACATGAATCCAGTGTCCGTGTTGCATCATATTGTTGCTGGTGATGACGGTGCGATCCTGATTGTGTGATCTACAATCTCTTGGCCCACTGATTCTTATCCCCTCTTGTGCTTGCCAGGGCCTTCCCACTGACAAGTGGCGGATCTCTTTCATCAACGAGGACTACAAACTGTGCGACACGTACCCCACCATCCTGGTGGTGCCCTTCAAGGCCACGGAGGATGACCTGCTGAAGGTAGCCACCTTCCGATCCCGCTGCCGCATACCGGTAAGTCCACCAGGGGAGGATGGCCAGTGGTTGAGGGTGGGTTCTGGATCACCTGTAGACCGGTTGGTATTTCACTGAAGGCAAAGTGTTTAGGTTTGTTGAAGGTATGTAGTATAAAACAAATGGTTAAATGGTTCAATAAGTGTTCCAAGTTCATTACAAAACAATGGGCCACCTCTCGTGACTGAAACCAAAGAAACTTCAACAGGTTGAATTAGAAGGTGCAAACAATGAACAAAGTGCTCCAAGTATATAGACAAACAGTGCTCACATTTTCTTGCCTAAATTAAGTGAACGTTCTCCAAACCTTTGGAGAGTGTAAAATAATGAGGTGAAGAAACAACAGAGAAGACATTATCCAATCAGAGCAACAAAGCTGTAGCACTCGGCTTGCCTGTTAACCTCATGGTTACCTTTTTAAATCCTCCTCCCCCCGTGGAAAAGGTGCTGTCGTGGATCAACAAGGAGAACCAGGCGGTGATCGTGCGCTGCAGCCAGCCCCTGGTGGGCATGAGTGGCAAGCGCAACAAAGACGACGAGCGCTACCTGGAGATGATCCGGGAGGCCAACGGCACCACCAAGCTCACCATCTTCGACGCCCGGCCCAATGTCAACGCCGTCGCAAACAAGGTCAGAACGAGATGTTTGAGGTCTCTCTACACCCGTGTCTTGGTTGTGGTTTCTATCGTATGTTTGTGTGTGTGTGTGTGTGTGTGTGTGTGTGTGTTGGAGTGATGAAGGGTGCAGATCTTCTCCTCTCTCTTTTATTCTGTTCTCTCTTTGTGCCATGTCTGTAGGTGTGTGGGTTTTGCCTGCTTGACTGGTTACTGATGTCAGCAGAGGTAACAGAGGTAGAGTTACTGGAAAGTCTCCTGCAGCACTGGAGACTGGAGTGCTGTACTGTGTGTGTGTGTGTGTGTGTGTGTGTGTGTGTGTGTGTGTGTTATGCAAGCACAAAACAACTGCCTGGAGCCTGACAGCGCTTGCTAATTATAGTTTATTTAAGGTTGCTGTGGAGTTGCGCCAGGGTTTAACAGTTGCACACAGAAAAAGTATTTCAGGAATTCCAAGCCTCTTTGCAGAGTGTTTTGCCATTAATTCCCAGCGAGGACCTTGACTGAGGTCCTCCTATCACAGCCATATGAATACAGTGTGTGTGTTTTGCGCTCAGAATCCGCATGGACGACTGTGGAGATATGCCTCTCTCAAAAAGTACTCTCTTCTCATCTGCGGCCATGCTGCTTTGACCTCTCTCAACCTTTGACCTCTCTTAACCTTTGACCTCTGATCTTCTTGCTGTGGTCTCCAGGCGACGGGCGGGGGCTACGAGGGGGACGACGCCTATCAGAACGCGGAGCTGGTCTTCCTGGACATCCACAACATCCACGTGATGCGCGAGTCCCTCAAGAAACTCAAGGACATCGTCTACCCCAACGTGGAGGAGGCCCACTGGCTCTCCAGCCTGGAGTCCACCCACTGGCTGGAGCACATCAAGGTACAGCAGCCGCCGCCAGGAGCAGTCTGCAGCTCGGATTAGGATCCAAGTTCTCATTATTAATCACTTTCTGAAGTCAGCAAGTTACTTTTCATGGCCTCCTAGGTGTGTGTATGGGGGGGGGACGCCTTTGTTTTTGCACAGTCCTGCTGCTGTAAATGGAAAGAAATGGAAAAAACAATTCCAGCCAATCGGCACGTTCCTTCAGGAGCGTGGAATGTGATTGGCTTTTGAGTGGTTTGATGGGTCGTTGAGCACTACATTGGTTTTATGATTTTTATTTTTCATTTCTAATGACTTTTACCTAATTTTATTAGCCTCTTTTTATTGGTTTTATGATTTTTATTTTTCATGACTTTTACCTAGTTTTATTCATCATTTTAATCTTTCTTTCTTCTTATTACTATTAGTGGTGTGTTTTATTACTGTGATATGTTCTATGTGATATGTGTTATAGGCTACATTTTATTTGAGGTAATGCCTTAACTGTGTAAAGCACATTGTGTCTACCTGGGGTATGAAATGCGCTATATAAATAAATTGCCTTGCCTTGCCTTGCCTTACGGCATTAAGTCTTGTTCTCCTAGTGCTGATAGCAGGACCGCTTTAATGCCCGTTCACAGGTTCAAAAGAAAAGCATTTTTTTTTTCATTCCATGTCAATTCTCCTAATCTCAACAACCCCTCCCCTTCCTTCTTTCTCATCTGCTCATCTGCTCGTCCTCCTCTGTTGTGTGTGCTAGTTGGTGCTGTCAGGGGCCATCCAGGTGGCTGACAAGGTGTCCTCGGGCAACTCGGTGGTGGTGCACTGCAGCGACGGCTGGGACCGCACGGCCCAGCTCACCTCCCTGGCCATGCTGATGCTGGACAGCCACTACCGCACCCTCAGAGGCTTCCAGGTGCTGCTGGAGAAGGAGTGGATCGGCTTTGGACACAAGTTCGCCTCGGTCAGTCTGTGTGTGTGTGTGTGTGTGTGTGTGTGTGTGTGGGTGGGGTGGGTGAAGGCATTCCCTATTTCTGAACACTTGAACCATTCAATTGGTCCTATGTTGCCCTGTCAGGACTAGTTTCCGTCATCCTTTCCATGCCTGGTTTTCAGTCAAACATTTTGTTTGGTCTTTGCTTACTGAAGGAAGAGGGTTGGTTCATACCAAGGCTGCTTTCTCCTGAAAGAAGTGTTTACTGTGCAAACTAGGAATGCCATGGTACCAGAAAAAGGTACTCAATGCCAATGCCAGTGAAATGACTTGATTCCCAATTCCTATGCTTAGTTTCTCAATACGTAAATGTGACTGGTATGAACATTTGTACAAGATACCTCAAGTCACAAGATTTCTCAATTTTGATTGCTGTCATTTAACCTATGCTTGATGATTATAGAACTGGTAATTCCCTGTGTTGCCTGGTAGGCTACAGCCACAACAAGACTAAAAGTCAACATAAGAACCTTCATAATAGTAGAGGTCACAAAAAAGACACGTAATGAAATAAATTGAAAATATCAGGTCAGTGGTCAGAGATTCGATTTCAGTAAATCTATGACATATCTGTTTACATTTTCTCATTTATCAGATATTTGTGTAACTCTCTTCCTGGTCAATTCTAATCTTTGTGAATCAATCAACCAAGCAGAAGAGACAGAAAACATTAAAGCTGGAGACGGCATCTCCCCAGATATATAAATAGTGACGCAGACTGCTAGAACTTATCCAGTATGTTAGATCACAGAACTTCAGTAGCAGCCTGCCTACTGTGGGTAGTTAGCTTGCCAACACTGATATGATAACTTCATTTGAAACTACTGTTGGGCTGAATGGGACGTGCAAATAATGGGGTTGTCAAGTAACGTTATGCAATCTGTGTCAATTTCTCTGCAATTTATTTCCGCAGACAAAATGGCAAACAGATTAGATTATCTTCAGAGGTCTTCTTCTACAGAGTTTGTTGATTTTTTAGGCACCAGTACTTCAGCGCCATCATGCTTTCTGAATGGTTTGAATTCCTAGTACAGCATAGCATAGCATTTTAAGAGGGAATTCAATTTTGTGCAGTGGCTCTCTGTACACTATATGAAGAACTAAGCTGATTTTGGTCTGAAAAGGATTTAGCTTGGACTTAATCTAGGTGACCATTAGATAGCCTTTTGTTCTTTGTTGTGTTGAAGTAATCCTGTGCAAGTCATAAAATGCTTATAAGCTATTTTGGTTTTAGGCAGAGTAAGCACCTCCCAATATTGGATATCAGATGCATTGTTGCGGAGTCCCCTTTTGTGTGTGTATATGTGGTGTATTTTATGCTTGCGTGTGTTTCTTTTCTTTTTTTTTTTTACTTTTATTGTTCACAAGTTGTCTATACAATTGTACATAGCACAACAGTGCTGCCATACACATAAATAATATACGGTACGCTTGTGTGTGTTTCTACAGAGAATTGGCCATGGGGACAAAAATCATGCAGACCAGGACCGGTCGCCCATCTTTGTGCAGTTTATCGACTGCGTGTGGCAGATGACCAAACAGGTACGATTCCATCACTTGGCCGCACCTCCCTGAATCTCCCATGATGCACCTATTCAGCAATGACTCTACTCAGTTACATTGCACCCCGCTTGCTATACGGTTGTTTGCGATGTTCAGCATTGTGATTCTGCAGCTCACCTCGTAGAGCGAGGCATCATCAACACCCGTCGCCAGAGGTGTGATGTGATGCACATCTTGATGAACTGCATACGTTGCTGTCCTGTCTGGACAGTCGCTGAAGATAAAAGAATGCTCCTAAATAAACATCAACATATATGCTCTAAACATATGGGACATATGTTTAGAGCATATATAAACATAAATATTCGAGATATGTAATGAAATAATGAAGAATGATGCACGAGACTGGAACAACATTTATTGATTGTGTAACCAGTGGATTGTGGCGCCACTCTGTACAGTGGCCTATATGCAGACATACTGGCCTACTTTGGAATTGGACACTGCACTCACTAAACCGCGCGTTTCCAATCCATTTTCATACAGTCTTAGGTCTGCCCACTGCCCCTTCTAATCTACAGTAACTAATCAGGAAACACTAAAGCCATTAAGAATGTGCATGTTAATAGTCTGTGTTCTCACATCAAGAACTTCTAAATAATACAATAAAACCATACATGCAGTCCAAGAGGACCATTAACTAACTATTGTTAATCATAAGTATACTGAAGCAAGTTTATTTAAGCAGTACATCTCTACAGTACAGAGCACTACATTACAACTGTTTTATTCTGTGCTCTGGAAAAAAAATTTTTAATTGAAGTGGCACCACAAAAAGGTTTGGAATATTTACATTATTTATTTAAATTATTTGGTTTACCTATACAATTTGTTTTGTTTGTTTGGTATACTACTTCGTATATTTTACTTGCCATTATGTGGCAAAAAAAACTATGCAATCTGAAATCTTAAAACAAACCAACTAACCAATCAACTGTTGCCATGAGCAAACAAAACTACAGTATTTAACAAGCACTAGACTGTAGACGTTAACTAGTATTTTACACAGCTAATTTCTACTGTTTCTTCGGAAGAACTCCTACCCCATTCATGCATCTCATTAACTTTTGTTTTGCATGGAACACCCACTGTTGATGACGCACCCATGGTTCGTTTTTTTTGGAAAAGTGGGCTGGTTCACTAGATAGCATCAAGGTTCAAAACATTCTGAAAGGCACTGGTTCAAGAACAGGTTCACTGTCAGTGGAAAAATGTGTTTAGAGGTTGACCTTACTTGATACCCCTAGTACTCCCTCTGGCTTTAGCCACTGCTCTTTGTGAGACATCCACTGTGTTTGTGGGCTAACGGCCAATGGAGAGACTGCCCTTGGACCTATGGAGTAACTTGGCAGTTATGAAAATGGCCGGTTTTGTTCTAATGCGCGGTGTGGCTAATGCTTTTAGAGCTCTGTCCTGGGATTCTATTCAGGCTGTTGATGGACGTCTGAGTGTTTGATCCAAGTGTGTTTGTAAGGCACTTTGGAGAAATGTCTAGACGACCATGTGTAAATGACCATGTGACATGTACTGTAAACTGTTTGGTCAGGGATACTACCGCTAGGCACTTGCAGCAAAAAAACCCCACCCCAATCCAAAGAAAAAGTGGTAGCCATTACCAGCATTTAAAAAAAGTACCGCCTTGTGCAGTCTCAGAAATCAAGACATATTTCGAAAAGCCTTTGTACATTGTTATGCATGCATATTACATAACCAAGCAGAGGGATCAATAGGCATTATTGGAGATCTTCCATGACAATCAATGAAAATGCTTGTGCATGACATTTAAACATGCTAAGGTTGTGCGATGCTGCATGTACAGTGGGTTCAGTAAGTATTTGCACCCATGCTAAAGTTGACTAAAAAGAGGAATATAAAATCATCTTTTGAGAATTGATTGTAATGCCTTAATTAAAAAATGAGTAAAAATCAAACCGCTAAGGACACTAATTTTCTTTGTGATTGAAGACTGTATCGTAAATAGATAAATGTTCTTCCTTAAATACAGGGGGCATAAGTATTTGACCCCTATGTTAAATTCCCATAGGAGCAGGAGGATTTTTTATATGTTTTTATTTTTAAAGGCCAGCTATTTCATGGATCCAGGATATTATGCATCCTGATAAAGTTCCCTTGGCCTTTGGAATTAAAATATGCTCCTTGAGCTCAATGCAAATCAAACAGGCTAATAGGCTAACTGGAAAAAGCACCATGCCAATCTCTAGCTATGGTGAAGGGTATGTGATGATGTGGGGCTATTTTAACTCCAAAGGCCAAGGGAACTTTTATGGACTTCATGTCCTGACTTAGCAAGTGGCCCTGGGTTCATAGGGGGATGTGTGGTGTGGTGTGGTGTGGTGAGATGGCTTTTGGTCATTGAAGCTGAGTATGGTGTGAGTGACCTTTTGACCTGTGTGTTCCAGTTCCCCACAGCGTTTGAGTTCAACGAGCGCCTGCTGATGGTCATCCTGGACCACCTGTACAGCTGCCGCTTTGGCACCTTTCTCTTCAACTGCGAGAGTGTCCGTGACAACAACGTGAGTCGTGCATACGCACTCACGCAAACACGCAAATACACACACACACACACACACACACACACACACACACACAAACACCTAGAAGGCTTTTGCAACCTAACCAGCCATGAGTAACAGGCATACATTCTCATACATGTTTAGAAAGATTAGACAGCCGCCATGACGTGTGTGTTAACCGAGGTGCAAACAGAGCAGAGGAAGCAGAGGTGTGATGTGTTATTTATATACATTCCGCTCCAGTGTCCTAAAAAAGAAACGCGTGATCGCATGTCTCTTCCTAGGACTGCCACTTTGTGTATTGTACTGTATATGTTCATCTCCTTCCGCATTTGTAGCTTTAGATCAAATGTACAGTCATTTCCTGTGTATGAGCTGCATTGTGTATGAGCCGCAGGGCAGTGTTTTATGTAAGTTAAAATAAACAAAACATAATAACTGTTCCCATGTATTTACCTCATAGCAGAATAAATTTTGCAAAATCAATGTATAAGCCTCGGCTAATAGTTGGGACGTTACGATAAAGCTTGTGTCCAATACAGGTAGTCTCTCTTGTCTTAAAGAGGCAGAAGGGCAGTGTCTGCTCTTTCTCTTACTGTACCCTAAATAGCAGCGTCTACACCGGCCTGCTCGTCTCCCCCACTCCTAGTCAACTCC
>NC_085009.1:4403328-4488328 GCF_963854185.1 Sardina pilchardus
GGAGGGCCTTGAAGACCCTATTTTCGGAGTTTCCCACAGTACATGCAAAGCCATATTTTTAACTTTGAAGAGTTCTTGGAGTAGTAAGAAGTCTTGAAGGTTCCAGATAGGGCATTTGAAAGTTGTTCCTTAGAAGATGGAGTTCTTCTATGCGGAGGAACCTTAAGGATTTCAGGTGTCTCTCTTTTATTTTTTTTTTCTACGAGTGTGTGAGTGGTAATGAGACGGCGTAACTGCTCTCAGATCTGTGCTTAAGAGCGACTTCTCCCTGGAGCTATTGCAAATGCTGCCCAGGAAAAGCTAAACTTTCTAAGACTTTGGCCTCAATGAGGAGATGCAGTCTAAAAACCATAGCACGTGTGAGAATGAATTTAAAAACAACAACACAAAAAAACAAAACACAAACAACACAAGAACATTTTTGAAGTTGGTTGTGTTTTTAGGGGAAAAGGAAAAAAAAGAAAAATCTATTTTGTTTATTTTTTACTTTGTACAAGTACAATAACTGTGTAATTACCTCAACAAAGCCTATTTTACTGTTGAAAGCTCTATTGTTGTAAAATATAATTATTTTATTTAGTGTAAAATTTGACAGTTTTATAAAAAGGAAAGTAATAAGAAAAAATTGTTTGGTTGGTTGAACCGATGGTAATTTGTGGATTTCTGCTTCCCATATATAATTATTATTTTCTTTTTTTTCTGTCTTGTTTACTTAATGGGCATTTTTTATTTGTGTGCTAACATTGAAGGCTGTGGGCCTTGGTCCATCGGTCATATTAGATATGACTGTTGTAGCAAATATGCATATTTTCCCCCACCTCGCCGCATGGGTTTCAGTATGGGGGAGATTTGCACTTTGTATCACTTTACTCCTACATGGTTTCTCCCTCTCTCTCTCGCTTTCATTTTGATCCTTTTTGTACCTTTTAATGTAGACAGCATAGTTTAAAGGGATTTACTTTTTTTGTTTGTCATTTACTCTTCTTCATGATATACTCTCCACAGTTTGTTGGCTGGCTCTTGTTTTGTAAATAATGCTGATTAAATTAATTTAAAGATTTCACAACCTCCTACTTGTTTTGGTGTGGTGATTTGGAAAATGCTTAGGTTGCGGAATTTAAATATTAAAAGACTGTTTTGTTTTGCTCACGAACAATTTACATTCCACTCAATAGGCTAAACAAAAACCTGTAATAACGCATTTAATTACTGATTGGCATTGACGTTAACAACATTGCATGTCGTTGTTTCCAGGAAACAATTGCTCTTGCATTAAAGATGCCATCATGTTATTTTGATCAGACCTGTTCATTTATAGACTGTTAGATGAATTCTCAGCGGTGACATAAATGCGCAGGATGGACGAGTAGGCTACATCCATAATCCTTTGCCGTCTGGGAGGGGTGGTGCTGATGCTGGCTAGCTGGAATTGTTTCAGATGCAGACCCATCGCGACTGTTACAACGAATGAAATGCATGTTGGGTAATCAGAGGCTTCCACTCGGGTGTGTTCGAGACGGTCTCTTCCTCCAATAAATAAACAGAAGCGCTGTTTGTCAGCAGGAGAGTAACGCAGCGCTGTACAGGAAGCTGCGAGGCAGGGTGCAGCTTGCGATTTGGCGGATAGGAGGCGGCTCAGCTATGGCATCCTGAAAACAAGAGTCATCAAAGAATTGACCCAAATCTGTCAACACAGGAAGGAAAAACTGAACTGATACAATATTGTAGGGAAGGAAACGCCGGAGGAATGGATAAGCAATCGAGTGCTGGCTCCGAGAGCCCAGCGCAACCGCCAGTCCCCAGCAGAAAACCAACTCGGACTCTGGGAGGAAATAGCGGATCGAGACAAGCGAGCGTGGAAACATTAGACAGGTGAATTTGCGGATATTTCTGTCGTTCAACATTGTATACACACGTATTTTTGTGAACTGTAGCCTATATTTATTTATTCCAGAGTGCAATAGGCACCCATATGTCGCCGATTAGAAAGGGCAACTGTTTCCGTTTGGGGGCATAACGAGGATGTCATCAAAATGTCGATTACGTTACATTTTCTACGATTAAAGCTATATTTCAGTGCATCATTCTAAGCCTAGTCCAATTTAAATACCCGTCTGTAGGTTATGCACCATGCATTGTTGTGAAACCTAGCCTTATCTTGGTTGGTTGGGGGTCGGGGATAATCTGTCTGTCTCCCTTTCGATGTGACACATTGTTGCGTAAAATGTAAGCTATATTGTGTACCTATCTTAATTTTCATCCATTTGTTAGGCTACATCAGGAATTCTTGTGTAATGACAGTCGATATACATATTTCACCGAAAAGTTCTTCATGCGAGGCCTGTATTGTGGGCTAGTGAGAGTACCAAAACAACACCACCCTCTAAGCATGATATCCTCCTACAACAGATGTCCTATTTAAATGCATTGAGACCTTGCCGCCTCTTGTAGTGTCCGATGTCCGATGACTGGAGACTAGCAAGCAGATTATTTGTGTTATTATATATAAAGGCTATATGTGCACTATAGACTATATAGTATGCTGAATTGTTTAATGTCAGGGATTGTTTTGTCAACTTCCTGTGCTGTCATCTTTCTTTTCATAGTCCCACGGGCTCACACGTGGAATGGTGCAAACAGCTCATAGCCGCAACGCTGAACAGCCAGTCTGCTGGCATTCCACCCGAGGTTCCCTCACGAGATTTAAAGGTAAAATACATTAACAAACAAGTCTTCTGTTTCACTGGTAGTTTGGAAACCTGGCTACCTTTGTAATGTCAAATTACAAGGATAAGTGTCTTGGGAGTTATGAAGCGATTAAACCAGGTACTGTAGGCTACTTCCATCACCAGTGGTGCCAAGACGACATATGGCCAGGACATTTAATCCTGTGTTGACTGAAGTTTCACACAATTTAAATCAAAACAGACCCTGTAATCCCGTCTAAATGGATTATTTATATACAGACAATTTGCTTAATTGCCTGTGGTGTCTGACTTCCCCACTACTCTGACTTTATAGAGAACACAAACACAACAGGTTGGAAGAAGGAAAGATTTCAGGGTAAGGTTGCCGCAGCAGTGGTGTGTGCGTGTGGGAGTGTGTATGTGTTTCTGTGTCTGTGTGTCTGTGTGCCTGTGTGTGTGAGTGTGTGTGTCTGTGCTATGTGGGCAGGCAAATGTTAGTGTGCCACTGCTGCCACTGAAGAAGAAAGCTAGATGGCTACTAGTTTGTCCTAGAGTAGCCAAAATGTTTTGTTTCGTCACGCTCAACGCTGCTGCTTTAGATGGCTTTGCTTATCCGTGTTTGTCCATGTTTCTTGACTGTTTACAGCATTCCCCAGGAGACTTCCTGTGAATTCTTGAGTTTCAGAGTGGACAAGCCCAGCGTTGGCCTACGTCTCTGTCTCCGCTAGACTTAGAACGTAGATCCTTTTTCTCCTCATAACATCTCCACACCCTGTAATCTTGCTTTGTTTTTGGAAAGGTGGCGTGTAGACTGTTCAGTGTTCTGTGTGTATGCCATGATTGTGTCTGTCTTCATCAATCAGTCTATACGTGTCTGCATGTCAATGTATTAATTCCCTTGTCTGTCTGGTTTGTGTCTGCAACCTACAGGTAGGCTCCAGGAGGCCCAATCTAAGGGTAAGACTGAGATGTGGGTTAGGAAGACTAAATATGTTTTCGGTGACATTTGACTCTTTGCTCCCCTCTCCATTCTCCATGTGTGATCTGATGGAGAAACGTTCTACTGCTGTGGTTTCCTATTCTCTCATCCTTATTTCGTACTCTGTGTTTTGGTGACCAGTCCAGACATGGTTAGTGGTCAATTGTGCAACTCGTCCTGTTGCTCTTACAGTCGACAGGCTACTGTTTTATACGTGCAGAGAAAGTATACTCAGGAGCGAACAAGGGCATACTTGTGCACTTCTGGTTAGAATTTGAATACACTTGTAGTGCCCTACCCAGATAGCTTGGTTACACTGAATCAGTATATTAGCTAGTGTCAGTTTTAGCATTTAAATATTCATGCGTATCATCATAGTCATAATTGATTGAATAGTGACTTAGAAATGGCTTAATCGTATTACTGGTTAAAAAAAACTGGTGATTTTTCATGGCATGTCTGCAAGTATTTGTCAGTAGTCGATCTGATGAAGACAGACAGTTTATCACTGAAACATCATAACTCGGTTATCTGGGAGGCATTCAAGTGCATATGCTTTATGGGAAAGCTCAGTCATTTTCTTACTTCTTGTCTCTATGTACAGGATCTGTTCGGTAACAGGACAATTGACTTTGCCTGCATTCAAATGAAGTACATTTCTAAACTCAGCCTTGATGAGACAGTCATTGACCCTGTTTCCTATGAACTAAAGCAATGAATGGCTCTTCTCAGTGCCGTGACACTGCTTTATCTCTGTCTGTTGTAATTGCTTTTGTGTGATAACCTTGCTGTCTACCTTCTGACACACACACACACACACACAGCAGACTTCCTCTTGTCACGTTTTGGCCCCTGTCCATCTCACTTCCTGTGTGTGTGTTTGTCTGTGTGTGTGGGACTTGACCTTTAGGGCTCAGAAATGTTTCTGCTCTAATATTGCATTCTTTTAACACCCCTCACTCTCTCTCTCTCTCTCTCCTTGTCTAACCACTCTTGAGTAACAACACTAACCCCTTGCCTCTATATTTCTCTGTGTTCTCTTTCTTCTTCTTCTCTCTTCTGCGCTCCCTCTCTCTGCTCTGCTCTGGGCTCCATCCCATGCTGCTGCTGCTGCTGCTGCTGTGCAGGACTCGTGTGAGGGAGGCTCTCAGTACGACAGCGACTCTGAGCTCAACTCCCACTCCATGGCAAGTCTCATGCTTAACGCTCAGCTCTCTCTCTCTCTCTCTCTCTCTCTCTCTCTCTCTCTCTCTCTCTCTCTCTCTTTCTCTTTCTTCTCTCACCAGTAGCTCTAGTCTTTCCCTTTAGGGTTGTCCACCCTGCTGCACATCGCCCTGATATGACCGAGCATGCCTCAATGAGCTAATCAATGAAATATAAGAACAGATGCACGTGGTGATACTAAACAATAACACTGTTATTACCATATGAGTAGAATTACAGTAGCACTCACTAGTAATAATATTGTTGGAAGAAGAGCTGAAACCAAAGATGTTTACTGTTTTTATTTTTCAATGAGGTAACAGTAAATAATGAGGTGTAACAGTAGATGTTGAATCTCCAATGACCCATTCTCTTCAGTCCAGTTGCTTTTACAGGATTAGTCTCATTTAGTTAATAGCCACATCTCTGTACTAGGAGTATAAAGGTAGCCAGTTGGTGCGATGTCCCAACGCCGTAACCGTCACAACACAACGCAGTCACTGGAGCAGGAGTAGAGTCTGGGCGTGCTGTGGGATGCACATGCATGATTTCTGGCTCTTTTCCACCGCATGGTATCAACTTAACTCAACTTTACCCAACTCTACTCTACTCTACTTTGGCACCTTTGCGTCTCTCTGCTGCACTGCTTCACTCCTTTGAACTGCTTTTACCACCCAGGTCTCCTATTGCTGTACCCACTCTTCTGACCAGTGTTGATTTAGGAATGAAACGTGATTTCATTATTTAGGTGTTTGGACACCAACCCGTCGCTCCGATGGACGAGGTCCCACTGGTGCCTGGAGAGACCATCAGAGCCACAGGTCAGTGTTCACCTGACAAATTAAAAATTATGATTCAGGTGTTTAAAGGACACTTTGGTCCAAAGGGACTTTTGTTTTAAAAATATGGAATACAGTAAAAACAATGAGGAAATTAACAAAGTTAAAAAGTTTGTTGGTTCCCAAGTACTGGTTTGCTCTGGTTTTGTCCAGTGGTTCTCACAACTGCTGCACATGTTGTAATTTTCAAAAGTGAATGGTAGATTTAAAAAAAAAAAAACATCCTCAACAATTCACAGTGACTCTGTAAAGCACTTTATTCAGTCCACTTGAAAGAGCACACTGAAAGAACATAAGACTATTGACTGCCTGCCGTGGCTGCATGTATGCAATAAAGAGGCCTCTTGTCTGTCTCTCCTTTCAGCTAAGGATGTGATGTACATCTGCCCCTTCAGTGGAGCTCTGAATGGCACGCTGACCGTCACCGACTACAAGCTGTACTTTGTCAGTCTGGAGCGGGTAAGGCCGCCTTGTGTGACGACCATAGAGTGACCGCTGGACCAGTCGTGCTGGACAAAATAGGGCGGAATCAGAGAGGGTTGAAGCAGAGCAATCAAGGAGTAAATCAAAGATCTTTGGTAGATTGTTATTATAGAATGTACATTAGGTAACTGAAGGATCTATTTTATGATTGAAGTAATAACGACCTCAAGGGACTGTTTTAGATGGCAGCCTACTGTAAGTAAACTATAGATCTGTACAGTATGATTCTACAGTGACTTACAAAGTGAAACCTCATGGCATGGTTGTTTTTCAGTTCCATTGGCTGTAGCAGAATGATGCTTTTTACAGGCATTAAGCAGACCAGGTTGAGGCAAAAAAGTACACCCTACTCACCTCTAGTGCTGCCGCGATTAATCGACATAATCGAACTAATCGATTATGAGAATTAGTCGATGCCAATTTTTTTAGGCGACTAATCGTTTTGCTATTGACCCCCTATTTATTTTTGGTCTCCCGTCTCTAACGGCTGTAATGTTATTAATTCTGTTATTAACTCTACAAAAGTAGGCTGATATTGTTATGAGCATATTTATATCTATGTTTTGGCCCTTCAGTTGAGTTAAAAATAAAATGGACACAACAAAATAACGAAAACTTTTTTTTAAATAGTCGTTTAGATTAGTCGACTAATCGAAAAATTAGTCGAAAGATTAATCGTTAAAAAATTAGTCGTTAGTGGCAGCACTACTCACCTCATGACAACTGTCTATGTACGGTAGTCTTCTCAACTTACTGTATGTCAGGCTACTTTAAACCCTTACAGGCAGGCTACACCAGACGCACAATGGAAGCGCTCTGTTTGCGGAGCGTAAAAATAGTTTAGAATGCGAATGTAAAAATAGTTTTTGAATGTGCTCTCACATCTGGTGTAGCCAGTTCCAGTGATTATAACGGAGGCTAATTGTTTCAGCATATGCTCCGCCAAGAGAGCGCTTTAGCTGCACACCAGCGACAAAAGCTCCCTTGATGACAAAGTGCAACAGAATATCTGTTTTCTGTTCAGAACACAGTTCCTCCTCCCCGTTTTATCATGTTGACAAGAGTATAGTCCTTTTCTCTTCCTGTTGCTAAATTCACAAGTGTGTTTTGCTTGTCTGGAGAGAGTGTATATAGCTGGCTGTAAATGAGTATGTGACGAGCTTTGTTTGCTCTGGTTTCTGTCACACTTCTGTTACACTTCCAAGAGAGGAACTTTGTATTGAGCTCCAGTGTCGTGTAGTGGTACTGTTCATTTCATTCTTGTATGTTAATATAGGTAGATAGATATCTCACTTTCATTTGGAATGTGTGTGTGTGTGTGTGTGTGTGTGTGTGTGTGTGTGTGTGTGTGTGTGTGTGTGTGTGTGTGTGTGTGTGTATGTGTGTGTGTGTGTGTGTGTGTGTGTGTGTCTTTGTCTTTGTGTCTTTGTCTGCTCCAGGAGCCATACTTCCTGATGGATGTGAACCTCGGGGCCATCAGCCGTCTGGAGACCATCAGTGTGCAGAGCAATGGAGAGAACACATGCGGCATGGAAATTGTCTGCAAGGTGAGTATGTGTGTGTGAGTGTGTGCATGTGTGTGTGAGTGTGTGCGTGTGTGCGTGCGTGCTTGCGTGCGTGCGTGCGTGCGTGCGTGCGTGTGTGCGTGCGTGCGTGTGTGTGTGCACTGTGCACATGTCTGTAAGAGAATATTAAAGAGAGACACATGAGGAAAAAGAGGGACAAAGCCAGACTAGTAGTCCTAACCACAGCATTTTCTATCCCAGTTCACGCTGAATCATCAGTGGTTTAAAGGCCTAAACACACAGCTGGTGGCGTGATGGTGATTTATGGTAGCCCACTGGCTAAACTGAATAGAATCTTTTGAAGTGAATGAGGCAATGCATACAGCAAGTGGATCAACGGCCGTTGCATCGCTCTAATCGGCCCCTTGATATGTCATAATAGAAAACAGCTGTATGGTCAGTGTATCTCCACTGAATCGATGGGTGATCCCGTCGCCAGTTGTGTGATTAGTTAAGCGATTAGCAGAATTCCACTGTGGTGTTTGCCTGTCACCTATCTACCATCGCGGGCCGTGTGTGGTGGGCTGTAATGTGCACTTCTCCTATCTCAGGACATGCGCAGCCCCAGGCTGGCCTACAAGAAGGAGGAACAGAGCAATGTGGATGTCATGGAGATGCTGACCAAACACGCCTTCCCCCTCTCTCACGATCTGGTGAGTCCTATTGTCTCTCTTGGGAGTCATCTCATTTGATTGGTCGAAAGAGCTTTCACTCAACTTGCTCTTTCATCTCTCCTCCAGTCCCTTTTCGCCTTTCAGTATAAGGAGGAGTATCCGCTGGATGGATGGAAGGTGTACGACCCCCTGGCAGAATACAAGAGACAGGTATCAGTGTGGGAGGAGTTCACTCTGGAGGTTATTACCTGATGCCAGTGCTGCTCTTTATAAATCTGTCCAATCAGTATGAGCCAAAACACCAGTGGACTGATCCAATACATTTATCGGAATGACGCCTACAGTATTATCGCCATCCCCTATTATTATTGTCCTCTTACGTGTATGTGCCACTTAATATAAATTTTAGATTTTGTTCAAATCTATACATCTATGGCGACTGAAAAATGTAAGGTTCATCAAATTCAATTTATCAATATCATTTTGGGGTATTAAAAAACTTTGTTTCAGAATTTTCGGGCGATAATAATAATTAAGAGTAAGCATTACAATAACATTAGAAGTATCAATTTATGGTAAAAAAAAAAAACAAATAAAAAAATTTGTCATCATAGGCATGGGAAAGTCCCCACATGTATGATATAATGATGTGCAATACTTTTGGGAAAAGGTTTATGTTGAAATGAATGAATGAGATTGACCGGGTGAATTGTCCTCAGGGTCTCCCCAATGAGAGCTGGACCATCAGCAAGCTGAACAGCAACTATGAGGTGTGTGACACATATCCCGCGCTGCTCGTCATCCCCACCAACATCGACGAGGACGACATCAGGAGAGTGGCCTCCTTTAGAGCCAAGCACCGCATACCGGTCAGTGTGTGTGTGGGTGTGTGTGTGTGTGTTTGTGTGTGTGTTTATGTTTGCATGTGTTAAAGAGTGTATGTGTGTGTTAGTGTTTATGTTTGTGTGTGTTAGAGTGTGTGTGTGTGTGAGTGTGAGTGAGAGAGAAAATTTGTAATTTCCTGTGTGTGTGTTTGTGTATAGACACCTGTGTAATCCATGCACATATAAGGAGATATCTTTTCTGACACGTGTATGTGGCTGGTATGTGTTCATTCAGTAGTTTGTTTTTGGCATGAGACATCTGCAGTTCTTCTGACCCCTCTCCCACCGGCCCCTGCTCTCTCCCAGGTCCTCTCCTGGATCCACCCGGAGACCCAGGCCACCATAGTGCGCTGCAGCCAGCCGCTGGTCGGCCCCTCGGACCGCCGCTGCAAGGAGGACGAGCGCTACCTGCAGACCATCATGGACGCCAACGCCCAGTCGCACAAGCTCACCATCTTCGATGCCCGCCAGAGCAGCGTGGCTGATACCAACAAGGTGCCCAGTTGCCCTGTCTGTCTCCTTCTCCTCCTCCATAATGTGTCCTGTTGTCTAAAGCCTGGCACACTCTGGGCAGTTTTGTTCAGCCGCAAAACAATATGGAGCTCCCAATTGTACGTTCCACTGCAAGACGTCAGACGTCAGACGTCAATATTCGGACATTCTAGAAATCCAGGGCCGGTCATTGTGTTGTTAGGACAAAACAGTCATCGGGCCTGAGTGAAACGTTTTTTTGGATCCGATTGATTCGGGGATAAAATCTCTTCAAAATCGCACAGTGTCTGTTTGGCTGAATCTACTGTTTTTTTTAAATCCCATAACCCTTATCTTACAACCTCAACCCTCTTCATCTGTCTTACTCTCTCAAATATGCTCATGCAATATCTCTCCACCTCCCCCCCCCTCCCTCCCATAGGCTAAGGACGGGGGTTACGAGAGTGAGAACTTCTATCCCAACGTGGAGCTGAACTTCCTGGACATCCCCAACATTCACGTGATGCGCGAGTCCCTCCGGAAGCTGAAGGAGGTGGTCTACCCCACCATCGACGACCAGCACTGGCTCTCCAACATCGACGCCACGCACTGGCTGGAGTACATCAGGGTGAGACACACACACACACACACACACACACACATGCAGCAATACATACACACAAAATTTCCACTAGTCCGTTGTTGTTGTTAACGATTAAGCTTGATGTTAAGTGATAATAGTCTGATTATGGGACTTTATTTCTCCCTTAAGACAATTTTACTGATTGATGCAACTGATTGATGTTCCTCAATTTGAACTCCCTTTGGATGAAAGTGTCCGTCTACCAAATCAATAACTGTGTAAATGCAGCCGTGGGCAGGAGAATAAGACTGTGTGATCCGTACGCGTGCTCCTCTCTCAGCTCCTGCTGGCGGGGGCGGTGCGTGTGGCGGATAAGCTGGAGTCGGGGAAGTCGTCGGTGGTGGTGCACTGCAGCGACGGCTGGGACCGCACGGCCCAGCTCACCTCCCTGGCCATGCTGATGCTGGACAGCCACTACCGCACCCTCAGAGGCTTCCAGGTGCTGCTGGAGAAGGAGTGGATCGGCTTCGGACACAAGTTCGCCTCGGTCAGTCTGTGTGTGTGTGTGTGTGTGTGTGCATGAGAGTATTCATAAAGGTGATTTGCATAGCCTGGGGACTGGGGGTGTCTGTTGTAAAGCAAAGGACTTGGCATCTCAGTGTGAGACCTGACAATTGTAATTTGCCACATTTGGAAGAATGGTTTGTATTTTAAATATATATTTTGAAAAAAAATCTATTATCGATTATTATTGTTCTCCACCTTTTGCTTATCTGAGTGTTTCTCTATTTTCATTGCAGCGTGTGGGCCATGGAGATGAGAACCATGCTAACTCGGAGCGCTCCCCTCTCTTTGTGCAGTTCATTGACTGTGTGTGGCAGATCATGAGACAGGTGTGTACAGCTTTTTTGTCCCACTCTGTCCATACGACACCATGTACGTTTTCATACCTCCACATTCTAAGCACTTTGTTCCAAGTGCAAGCTGAACAGACATTCAGCGCATCTGCCTAAAACATTTGCTATATAGCCAGTGTTATCAACTTAAAGTACACACCAACTTTTTGAGAGATAAGCTTATGTTTGCCGTCTACCCCTGAGTTAGATAAGAAGGTCCATGTCTTATCCCTTATCTTCGCTGTGTGTACCATAACCCAGTCTGACACTGTTAGCCTAGCTTAGCATAATTAACTGGAAATGGGTTATTTTAGTTAGCCTATAGGTAGCCTATAGCTAAAAGGGAGGGATCAAGGTGAAAATCATCTTTCATATTACTACTTATACTACTTATTATATTAATAGATCATAATTATTGGAGGTGGAGTTATTATTAAGACCATCCAGTGACTTGTTGCCTCCTCTTAGAGTTTCTCAAACTCATCCTGAATTATCTTCACACCAAAGTTCAATTTGGTAATTGCATCGCATATGTGCTGGAATCAACATTGACAAATGATTAATGATCGCACCGATTTGTATAGTTTGTATGCCTGCATGTAATTCATGACAGTGCTTCTGTGCTTTAATCAAATCATGGAATATGGAATGGAAGGACTCTGCAATCAGTGGGCTATGCTTATGTGTTTGTTGTTGGTCTGCTCACTGTTTAGTTCCCAGCTGCCTTTGAGTTCAATGAGCTCTTCCTCATCACCATCCTGGACCACCTCTACAGCTGCCTATTTGGTACATTCTTCTGCAACAGCGAGAAGGAGAGAGTTGAGCAGGTTCGGACCATAACCGTATACGGGGAGATTCTAACCTGGGACACCAAATTACATTTATGTTCTCAATACATGACTGTACTTCAATATCCAATGCATCTGCTTTTTCTCTCTCATTTTTCACACTTTATGATCTTCTACTCTTTTCCATTGCTCGTCCACCTCTATCCGTCTATCTGTCTGTCTGTCTATCTTTCTATCTGTCTCTCTATCTGTCCCTCCATCCCTCCGTCTCTCAGGAGGTGCAGAGTAAGACGGCCTCTCTGTGGTCCTACATCAACAGCCAGGCGGAGGACTTCAGCAACCCCTTCTACGTGGACTACCAGCACCACGTGCTCTACCCACTGGCCAGCATCCGCCACCTGGAGCTCTGGGTCAGCTACTACGCCCGCTGGAACCCCCGCATGAGGCCACAGGTGTGTGTGTGTGTGTGTGTGTGTGCGTGTGTGTGTGTGTGTGTGTGTGCGCGCACTTTTGTATGCATTTCTTTGTTATAATTACCTTGCTGCCGGTTGTAGAAGAACAACACGTAATAGTACAGCAATATAGAGAGAATATCAAAACATAAAAAGAATAGAATAGAATGGAATGCAGTGAGACTAAGTGATCTTTCTCTCTCTTTTTCCTCTCTCTCTCTCTCTCTGTCTCTGTGTGTGTGTGTGTGTGTGTGTGTGTGTGTGTGTGTGTGTGTAGATGCCGGTGCACCAGAACCTGAAGGAGCTGCTGTTCCTGCGTGCGGAGCTGCAGAGGAAGGTGGAGGAGCTGCAGAGGGAGGTGTCCTCCTCCCACTCTCTCTCCTCCTCCTCGGAGCACAACTCCTCACCCTCCCACGGGGGCCCCTCGCCCCTGCACACCACCGCCTGAGACCACATACACACACACACACACACACACACACGCACACACACACACACACACACGCACACACACACACACAGTCATCTTCATCTTCAAGTTCATCTAAAAATGATGCGCACAAACACACATATACTCATGCATATACACACACACACACACGCAAAAGTTCATCTTGCAATGATGCGTGCATACTCACACACACAAGTTAATTTAACAGATGCACCCACACCTAATCAGGTGCACACACACACACACTAAAGCTCTTTTTTAAAAGTGTTACATGTATGCACACACACACACAAACTACACATGCACTTACCCACACACATACTGGCAAACACCATATGCACAATCAGTCACTCCCTCTTTTGCCACACTCTCTCACACAGAACAAATGACATATGCACTGAGAGACCTGAGGGGTTGAGGACTTATAAACTTACTGAGCAGACAGTGCCTGCTATTAGACACTTTTGCTATCTCAGTTTCAACTGTGAATCAATAGACTTTTTGTTACTATAAGCTGGTTTTTGGTGTTACATTTAAGATTTTCACATAAATTGAAGAAAGTGCACTCATTTCAGCGTATAATTTAATATACTTGGGTTTGATAGTTTATATGTAAATATTGAACCAGTCAAATTAATATATTTGTACATCAGCCATAGTTAACAATCTATTGATGAGTTTTACTAGCACCAGAAGCTTATTTTTACTCTTGGCCAGTATTTCTTCTATGAGTCAGTGTGGTCTGTCTTGTCTTGCTTGAGCTTATGTCCCCATGCACTTGTGAATTGTTCGAGGGCACGTGTCCCGTCTTTTGTGTTTCCCTCACCTGCCCAAAACAGACAGTGTTTTGATACTTTGTCAGTATTTTATTGCACCTTATTATAGGGTCGTTTTGTTTCAATCTTAATGAATAGCAAGCCAGTGTGAAAATGCCAAACCCCTGTTGTTTTTTATATCTGTATAATGTAAGACCTTTCCTTTCATTTGTGATTACTTCTCTGAGGAAATATGTTCAAATGTTCTCGTTAAGCTCCTTTGGATTTCATTCAGTATTTCATTACTTTGATATTTTTTACTATTGGCTGATTGTGACCTTGAGTCATTTCAGACTCTCCATCTTCAGCTCACCATATCACTGAGACTGCTGAGCAGTGTACTTCACACATCTGACTACAGCAGGAAACTATAACAAACTAATCGAGGGGAGATTCCACAGCACTTCCTGAATAGACCAAACTGCACCACAATGAAGATGCATGAATAAGAAACTGTGTAAAGCTTAAAGGTGAAAGGCTTAAAGGATTCTCAGCAGTTAAATTGATAATTTATACTTCCCATTCACACACGAGCATAGGTTCTTGTGAACGAGACACAAAGAGGGCTTTTACATTGCCTTCAGAGACTGAAATTGTGACCCACTTTTTGGTCAAGCTTGTTTAATTTCTGACAAGATTTTGGTCAGTGGCAGAACAGCACTGTACTTGTTCACATGTACACACAATTTCACATATTTTTTTTTTTTTTTTTTAGCCATGATCATCATGAACTACTCATATTTTAAATGTTTATTTTTCATGTGAGCTTTTAGAGATGACCCATTGTCTGAACATGTATTTTATGGTATTCATTTGGTCGTCTTTGCTTTAGTGTGTCATCATGATGCCATAGATTTCGGTCTGGCTTTTCTCAACAAGACACAAAGAAACTTCTGACATTCCAGCAGAAAAAAAAAGTGAATAAAAACACATGACAAAGTATGACTCCCAGTCAATTTATTGGGTGTTGCAATTAATAACTCCCCTGAACATTAATAAAACCTTAGCAACTCATTTCTGTTCCTCAAATGACACATTAGTTGGTGCTAATTAGTGCTAATAATTAATGAGATGGAGATTGCCTGAGTGCAGTGAATGTGTATTGTATATAAAGATACCTGCACTAGGAAGGTCCAGTTATGGGTCAATCAGTATTCCTGGCTATTTATGGGTTTCATCAGGTCCAAATCAAGCACCTAGATTATGAATGCAGACTGCATGGTGCTTGACTAACCCACCTGTGGAAAGGGACCTGATGAAACCCAGGAATAATTCCACCATGAAGACAAAACTCCAAACAACTCGTTATTGAGTTGGTTATTGACCAGCGCAAGTGAGAGGATGGATACAAAATAAATGTGCAATGAACATCCCCTGGAGTTCTTTGAAGAGGTTAAAAGCTTCAGCAGCTGAGATGGGAGAAACTACTTAACAGTAAGCATACAGCAACTTTTGCCTGAGTTCTTCACCAGTCAAAGCTCTATGAGTGAGTGGCAAACCTCTTTAACAAACTAGCCTATAACATATTTTTAAAATTCTGTTTCAACTTTCATGGAGTAGAAATGTATGACTCTGTTCTGATCAAGTTTCACAGCTCTCAAGTCTATCGTCTTTATGTAAAGCTAGTTTGAACTGAGCAAATAAAAAAGATTGTGCCGGTTCTCCCCATAGTTATTTTCACCGATTAAAATTAATTTAGCCTATTTTAATTTTGAAAGAAACAACACAGTGAGGCCAAAGATCCTCCGCTTTAACCCTCTCTGGTGAGGCATAAAATAGAAAATGCAGTTGTTTGTTTAGAACTGGAAATCGCGTTGCCAGGACAACGTGACATTTTCACTTACCACCATAGATATATATAGGTAGATACCGCATTGTCCGTTGACTCCTATGACGCACTCTTTGTTTCTATGGTAATGGATTGTTTGATGTTTGGAATCTTTAAGATACAATGTTGCAGATTGAATCTAATATCACTTTTGTAAAGCAATTTCGACGAGCAGCAGCACAGATATTTTCTCTAAGCAACTTTCGACATCAGTCTTCTCACTTTGTTTCAGGACATTGTCTGGCCAGTAAAAAGGCCTCACAATATGCAGGACAGACCGGGGGTAATTCAAATTTACATAATATTATATATATATGGGCCATGGCTCTTACTTACCTATCAATTCCGTGGTCTGTTATGTCTGGATTGAGCAGACGTACCTAGCATTAGCCTACCTTAAAAACTATAGGCTAGGCTAGGCTCACCAGTTAAGTTTTATTTTCAAAGACTACAGTGTAGCCTGTGCTGTACAGTGTAGCTAGTCTGTAACAGTTATATTGTTGCATCCCTTATCAGTGATGTTGTTAACACGTTTGTCTGTATCTCAATTTAGCTATGGAACATAACCAGCTAACATTAACATTGTGTGTTTATCTTCTGTTAGTGTCTGCCCTACTGTCTGTGCTACATGAAGAAGGCTGCCTTCTGTCTGGACAGAGTGGCATACAACGAAAAAGTAAGGTTCCTCTATTTAAGAAAAATACAAGTAGCCTATAGATAGTGGGGAACCTGCACACCTTGATTATAATGTGGTTGCAGCTATTTCACAAGAATAACTTAAAAGTAGGCTAACATAAGAATGAAAAGGGCAACACTAGAAAATGTAGACGTTTCTGCTACTTTGAAGAAAATACAAGAACATCACAATACATATCTTACCCATTACTTTTTTCTCACAGAAGGAACTTCTGAAACTGTTCCTGAAACTGCAGGAGCAAGGCTCAATTATCTCCTGCGTGACTGTAGAGGATGTAATTGAATGGTTTCTCTGCCATGAGAGGCAGATGTTCACGGATTGGTTAGTGGCCTAATCTAAGTCTGGTGCTTAAACTGTAAAGAAGCAATTTCTTTGAAATGTATAAGCAAAGAATATTAAACACCCCCTCTTATTATTGTTTAGGTTTCTTGAATTAAAGGAGTCATGTGAATCAGATGACAATACCTGGCTGGTAAGTTAGATTACTAATGTTCAGTGATTAATTTCTCTTTTATTGGTCAAATTAGTAGAATGGTTAACTATAAAATATTCAGGTTATGTAGTCCTTTGTTAGCTGATAGTATTTTATTTGTGTTATTTTAGACTTGGCAGGTGAATGCTCGACTCAGGATGCAGGACATTGAGCAGGAGGTCAGGAGGGAGCTGTTAGTCAGACGTCTGTCGAGTGTCTCTTGTCAGGGTGATGAGCTGCAGGACTGTGGTATCCCCTCAGCTCCTTGTGATCAGTGAGTCAAATTCTGTGATTAACTAGCCTGTTGGCTGAAAATACAGCACCTTGGGTGTACTTAGCTACTAGTTTTAAGTTTGAGTTAAGTTTATTGCCATATAGTCAAAAAGTATTACTGGTTCTGAAATTCTTAGTCTCAGAGCCAACTATAGTGTACTTAGTAAGTTCAAAGATAGTATTAAAACAGTAGTTCATTAAATGGTCATTTTCTATCTGAAGTGCATGTAGAAGAACATATCAACTGAAGTGTTTAGTGTCTACATAGTCTACATGATGAGAACAATGTAAGCGCTTTGAACTGGTGTGACAAAAGCAGGCATAGAAAGAGTCCAGCTCCTCTGGAAGAGTAGGTCTAGCATAACTGTATTATTATATTATTATTATTTAATGATATTATTGTATCATTTATTAACATAAGGTGGTCATTTTTTAATGTTGGAAAAAAGTTATTCATACATTTTTTTTTGCCAACAGAGTGTCCGTTGTTGACATTCCGAGGAGCTCAGATGACCTCAAGATGGCCCTTATCAGGATCCTGAGTGACCTTGAGGAGGAGATGACATACTGCCAGTGCTCCCGTCTGTACACCCGCTCGGAGGTCGTGGCGGACGTCGTCACCCGACTGTTCTTCATGATGAAGACAGATCCCAGTGGCACTCCTTTCAACGGGTCCTCCATGAACCTCACGGACCTGGCGATGGATGTTGTCCATGCGGTGCTCAGGAACTTGTCCTCACTGTCAAGCCTACAAGCACAGTGCTCCCATCCGGCTGCTGCTAGGATGGCCCACTCTATCTATCGTAAGCTTGTGAAGGCCATGTACACTGCTGAGGACATGAAAAAGTTCTTGAGCACCAGCAAGGAGAGTGTTATGGCTGCCATTATTCATACTGTGTCAATGAAAGTTGCCAGGTTTTTTCAGAGGTCTTTTCAAAGGCCTTCAGCACCACCATCCTTCCTGAGGCTTTTCCTGGTTGCAAGTGACCAGAGGTGTGTATCTACTGCTGCCCAGAAGCTGGCAATTCACACGGAGACAGTGACTTCACTCTTGGGACTTGTGTTGATGCAGACATACTCCGAGGAGGGCAGAGAATTTACATTCGAAGCTCATAAGTGGCCACTGGTCGAGTATGTGGTGAACAAACTGTCCCTCTCTGGTGTCAGCGTCACCAAGAAGCACGATAAAGTGAGTTGTTATTTCAACATGGATGAAGTGGTTTGTATGGTGAACTCCATCTGTAAGGACCTACTGACACTGTACTGCAACATGAAATCTCTCATGGAGGCGTTGTCCAATAAGAACAGGATAGTGTCCAGAGACATTGGCCGTCTGGTGTCTGTCCAACTTGAGATGGTATGCCGTTACAGGAAAATAGGCACACCACCTGTTGACCACCTGTCACCTGTTCCACCTTGCGCTGACCTTGGACATGTCATATGTGGTGTAGTGGCAAGATTTGTCCATGACCTTATCCCAGTGACTCTAGCAGATAAAGAAGACCTGATTCTGACCCTTCAACTGGCGGACCAGATTCGTCTTCTCACTAAAGTTGCTGTTTTCCAATCCCAGGAAACACATTCTCTTGCCTGTCACCTGAAAGAACTGCCATCACATACAATCGAACAGCTAGGTGACCTGGTTTACAATCAATTTATAGAGTCCATCCCTTTGTGTGATATTCAGGATCATATACGCACATTGTTGAAAGATAAACCTCACAGCTCTTTGTTTAGCAACATGATTGTCACAACTTTGCAAGATTATGTGAAACTGCTGAATAACATCTTATGTGAGGAACACAAGGAGCCACCTACATCAAATGCATTACTGCCACCTCCTGCATTTACGCTTCCTGGCATCTTACCCATAGTGAAGCCACCTCCAGGGTTCTCTGTCCCTGTCACATCACCTGCGGTCCCTATCATAACATCTTCAGCCCGGCCACCTCCAGGGTTTGCTCTTCCTGATGCCTCACTGATAGTGAAGCCACCACCCGGGTTTGCAGCACCTGCTTCATCATCTGTAGTAGGGCCACCTCCTGGATTTGCTCCTCACGCCTCAGGAGCAGTGAACCCACCCCCTGGGTTTGCTGAACCTGTCATAACACTTGCGGTGCAGCCACCTCCAGGGTTTGCTCCTCCTAACACCCCACCTCCAGTGATGCCACCCCCTGGATTTGCTGTAAATGAGTCATCACCTCCAGTGAAGCCGCCTCCTGGGCTCCTGCCTCCAGATGCCTCTCCTGCAGCACAGCTCCCATCTGGGTCTCATCTTTCTGAGAGCTCAAGACCTGAATTGTGCCCTGAAGTTCAGGATTGGGAGATGAAGGTTGACATGCAAGACATCGAAAAAAATTATCAGGTACTATACCTTTCTAAAAGGTCTATCTATGTTTATGTGGTTGTGGTTATAACATTAACATTATGACAATAACCAATGCCCTGATTTCATTTTTGTTCAGTGTGTCCAAGACAGAGCATTGAGTATAATGTCAAATGACTCAAAAGATGACCAGAGTCAGAGTCTAGCAGCACTACTATCTGGTAAGCTCTATCCATATAGCTTATAATTTTACTGGATTTTATATGTATCACAAATTATTTAAAATCTGCTACTATTTATTTTTTTCAGAGAGAGTCAAGCCCAGCAAGAAGAAGGGACTGAAAGGCTTCTTTCAGAGGATAAGGAGGGCATTTAGTTGCTGCACCTCCTCCAGGGACACAGATGAACGCCCACGATAGATGGATGCTCACGATCAACTCCTCTAGAAATCCCTAAAAAAAACCTTGAACACAAATATTCTTAATGCTTTCATTTCTATCATTGAATAAAATGATTGTGTTTTCAAAATAATACACTGTTCATGCTTTGCTCATCGCATCCAACATGTGTAAATCACAGTTCGACAATGAAGATACCCAAATTACTGAAAAATGAGACTGTTCTAAACATGAAAGCAAAAGAATTCATTTCCAGCAACAGTATAAGTTCTGTTAAATGGAGGATTTTTTTCCCCACGGTTCCTTAAACACTACTATCAAAAGTATTCAAGAATATCCAAAATATCATCCCAGATAAGCACATTATTATCATCCTCATATTTTCTTTTCGCAGAACATTACGGTATATTGATGTGATTTCTAAAACACATCCATTCTCTGAACCAAATTATCAGTTGCCTGAACACATTTCTAGAATCAATCAACCTCTTGGCAAAACCTTCAATCTCACACACACACACACACACACACACACACACACACACACACAGTAGCACAAACAAAAGTATGCCCTAAAAAATAGATGAATAAAATGCACCCAAATTCACATTCTCTGTTGAATTGCTCAGGGAGTAGGCTACTGGCTATGATAAACAGTTCACGAGAAAATCAAGACATAGGCTACATGAATTGTCATATTATTTTCATTCTGCACGTAGTGCTTCATCCATCTTTAGGCCTGCCCTCAGACTATAGGCCTATCTCACGAACGCTTCACTCAACGCACGGGAAAAAACATATGAGATAAACAGCAAACCTTGATGAAGGATATTAGGCTGTAGGCTACATCCCTCTGTACAAAGCTGTTCCCGAGTAGGCCTAGGTCTGATCCCCGACATTTTCCCAAAGATCCTTGATAGACAGTCAGTGAGAAGCAAAGATCTTTGGTGAGTAGGCACACGGCAAACTGTTTAAAAAAATATGCGAAATCCTACAATCTGTAGAACCTAAAACTAATGCCAGATGACTGTTTTACAGAAAAAGGAATGTTTTTGCGTGAATTAGGAGTTGACATGGTTGACATTTACGTCCTATTAGCCCAGCTTGCAATAGACCTCTGAAGTTCGCCTACAAAAAGGATCCAAAGCTGCCATCTTTGCCCATATAAGGAGATCCGGGAGTTAATTGAAGCTAACTGCCTATGGCAAGTTGCATTGTAAGTTAGCTCTGGGGTAGCAAAGATCAAAGTGTGCCGTCTTCACCTACCCAAGATCACAGTATCCACTAGACGGCAGTGGACAAAACTGTGTGGCGAAAAACATCTGCATTTCCAATTTCATCATCCCTGTGAGAGTTTAACAGGTGTGATAATTGAAAAACCCCATTTTATTTTCCCATAGAAAAAATCTGAAGACACCGGATCTCCTTATTTGGGCAAAGATGGTGGCTTTTTTGTAGGCGAACTTCAGAGGTCTATTATTATAAACTTTGTTTTTCATGCTAGCGTGAACTTCTCATTTTACTACACCAGAAGAATACATAAACACCTCCACAAAGGTAGGCTACATGTCACTGTTCAGTTAAATTATTAAAAATTGAGTAAAATATTGAGAAAAAATTGAGCACTATCCAGATGTGCAAGCCTAATGGAGAGCCATCCATGCAGAGTCCATGCTTTGCATCAATTGCTGACTTACTGACTTGAAGGGGGTGAATATTTATGCAATCATTTATTTTGCATGATATATTTTAAAGCACTTAGCATGACTTTGTAGAAATCTGCTTTCACTTGGATATTAAAGAGGGCCTTTTTATAAATGTAAAAAAGGCCAAATTAAATTTATCAAGCTTCCATTAATAAAAGCTGTAAATGTGGAAATATTTTATAGGCACTGTGTGCATGCTTTGATCTATTCCCATATCTCATATTGCACCTGTTGGGGAGCAAGCCAGAGAAATCATTACATCTCTAAAATCACTGCTTTTTCCACATGCACCATCTTGAGATGCACCTGGCTGGACCTATCACCATGCTGTTTCCTGGCGTCATTGGATGTTTCAGGAATTCCAATTAACAGATATTCTAGCCCGGATTGATTCCAATAATCAGATATTCTAGCCCGGATTGATTCCAATCATCAAATATCCTAGCTGGGATAGATCAAGTCCAGGAAGCGCTCCCCTGCCCACGGCTTTCCTCTCCTGATTCACAGCTGCTCTGTCCCCCCCATCTACAGCAGCTGCCCACATGATTCAGCTTGTAGGAAGACATGAGGAAGTGCTGATGTTAGAGTTATATTACCACAAAAGTAAGTCAAATGTTTTGTTTTGTTTCTTAGTCAAATCAGCCTATAAGCACCTTCCTTCCAATTTTATATAGAATTTGCAATTATTATGTTTCATTTTGAATGTTTGGAGACGTGGTGTAGCCATTCCTAATACAGTTAGGTTCAACAAAGATTATGTTCTGTTAGCTTTTTCTCAATATAGTGAAAGTATTTTCATTTCATTTTCAGTCTGCTCTTAACCTGACTAGAAACACAAACGTCTCATTCCAGTGGAGGGAGAAGTGAACAAAGCACACACACACAACACAGGATGACCCTCAGTCAGTTTATTGGGTTTCACCATAATAATCTCTTCCAGTAATGTATTGCCAGTGAGCTACAGTGGAGGGGTTAGTAAAGAACTGCGTTGCTAAAAACCTTTACAGCAGAATAGAAACGGAACATTCCTAAAGGTGGAGATTGTCACAAGATTGCACCTTATACCATCATAAGCCTTGTGTGTGTGTGTGTGTTTGTGTGTGTGTGTCTTTGTGTGTGTGTGTAAGATAGTGGCTGATAGTATGTTTGTGTCCACACATGCAAAAATGCATGAGGCTGCTACTTGTAGGTGCTTGCGTGTGTGTATGTGTGTATACAAGTTTTATTTCCCCAAAGGCAGTCTTCATGCTAGTATACAGGCACTGGTGTTAGGGATGCTGCACTGCTATCAAGATCTAGTCTGCCTCAACACTATTGGCAACATTTTGATCAGATAGCCTAGCCTAGATGTAGATGGCACAAGCATGTCCTGTTTTGAAACACGCACCCCTCTCCATATTTCTAATGTCAATGTTGCTCCATTTCCACACTCTTATGTGCAAGAAAGGTGCTCGCAAAGTAACTAGCAACTATCCCACCGGTACACAGGTCTTCAGGTTAAGACTAGGAGAGACTCATTCAAGCCCATCAATGTGCAGCCCTATATAACGGTGTGAGAGTGTGGGTGTGTCTGGCATAGTGGTGTTAGGGGAATCATGGCATTTCACTGGCAGTGCAGAACCCAGGACCAGAACACCTGGCCGCACAACAATCAATCTTCCAACCCTTTGAGGAGTTAAAAAAAACCCAAAATAAAACCCAAAGTTATCCAGTAAGAGAACAAACCGTCAATAGCTACCAAGCTAGAAAAAAGTCCAAAACATGCATGTCTGTACAGTTCTGTGCACACCATTGTGGATACAATCAGTGAGGTGTTGCGGCCTCTGTCCAGTCATCATCGGGGAACCACAGTCCGAAACCACGGAAACTACGACCAACATTGGACACTAGCAACGTTGTCCACCGAACCAATCCTGACTCAGAAATGCAGATACATGTCAAAGATACCAAAAGGTACCCAACAACAGCAGAAGTCGTAACAGTCTTGCTTTTTGTTCACCAAGATGTGTTTTTGTGTGTCTGGGTTGAAGCTATTCTCATGATATGGTGCAAGAGATGTTTTGTATTAGTCAAGACACTTCAGAACATTGTGTCACAAAATCGTCACAGCTTTCTCTAAATAGGTGGTATTTTTGGTAATGCCATAGACCATTGTATCTAGTTCAGGATCATCAAACATTTAGAAAGCATCTCCTTAACCTCACTTCGGCAGGAACAGGGAAAAAAAAGGCCAAGAGTGGATAAACGAAGAGGCAAATCTGGTCATTGTCTCTACTTTGGTGTTTGTCGTTTTATTTTACTCTAAAGAAGCACCGATATATGCTACATCAGACTGCATAACACACTACTGATACCAAAAACCATGCAAAGAAGTTGAAGCAGACCTTCAAAATGGCCAACAGTTGCAAGAATTACATTCGGTAAACATTCAGTTTCATGGGCTAGATCTAGCACATTCATAGTAGGCAGCTCTCGTGCTGTTTGCACCCACAAGTACTTCATTCCCCCGGTGTGAGTAGGCTGAGTAAGGCGTTCTTAGGGGAGAGGCGGTGCAGTGCTGTCAGACAACAGCATCGGAGGTCAGCAAAAGGTGCACCTTATTGGCTACGGTCACGTTCCCACGCCCTGAAGGAGTCCTCTGTCCACTCATGCTAAAAGGACTGAAGCGCCTCAGACAACTGAGAGATGACCGTTCTGTCACAAGGCGCTCGTTTGCCATTTATGGCTACCGTTTGCCATAGTGGCAACTCAAATGTCAAAGACAACCTAAAGTGGTTGGTAGGTAAACCATTTGACTACTTGTCCAATCGAATAACAAACAAGCTTCTTATGAAAACAAATTAAGGAGCCTGAGATATACCCAAAGAGAATGGGCGAAGTCAATTAAATACACTTTTATGTTTGTGTTTTGGGAATTTCCAGAGTGGAAGAGGGGTTTCAGTGCATGGGAAGAGCAGACCACGGAGCGATCGAGTGAGCACTGGTTACAGGCGAGAGGCTACAGGTGTCCGGCGGAGGCAGACGAGACAGGACGAGGCGTGGCGTGGTAAGGCCTAGAGTCAGGTGAGGCGACAGGCGAGACGAAACCGAAACCGAAACGGGTGCAGCAGAGTCTCAAGCAGGACAGCAAAAAACACTTGTCCCGAAATGAAAATCAAAAACGAAAATAAACCCTTGATAAAGACGTTCTACGAAACTACCGGTACCAACACGGATGCTAAGTTCAGTTCTGACAAAGCCACTCCCGTCCCCTGATCTAAAAAGAAAGGGGAAGGACAAAGCGTAACACAAACACTTTCGGTCAACACAAACACACACACACGGTTATACAAAGTGGGTATATAGGGATACGTAAAAACACAGCGATTCGAGTAGAAACCCGTAGATACTCACACCGCAATATACAAGCATAACAATCTCTAACTTCCTACACAAGCATCCAGCTGCAGCTGAGAAACAAAGAGCAGTCTGAATAGGACAGCACTGAATATAATTAAGACTTCAATAATAACTTCTATGTGATACCACACACTAACACTGACAACAACTCCTGTCTCTACTTTTTGTTTATCCAGTTACGTTAACTTCATATGCACAGGAAACTCTATAACTTCATCACATTCAAGATCGCCTCTCTCCATTTTGGGAGAAATGCTCTATCACTGACATCTGAATAGAACTAATATACAAATAAAACAACATTTTCACCTTTCATCGCAAACATCGTTACATCTTCCCACAAGAAGGCCAACGACCTCCCTTGCGCCATTTTTGAAGTTTTACTTTTCTCCATCCTAAAAGCAAATCATACCAAGCAGCTGTGGGTTCGTATTTAAAGTTTGTCATCCATTTATCTCCCATTTCTTTTTTTTTTTCAATTATTTCTAAATCAACTAGAAAAAAACCTGTGTCCTCTATAACACAGTACCTTCAACCACCGCAACAACGCTCTGTAAAAGCAAGGCAAATATATACAGCCCATGTAAAAACCTTACAAAACAAATTAGGGTAGGTTTTACAAAGGGGAGAATGTAATGAAATCATTCATTTTCTTTTTAACAAGTCAAGCCCAAACACTTTAAGTGCACTTCCATCAACAACCAGTCAAAAGCCTTTCTTGCAATGTGTGCTTGTGGAAGTGTCATGCAAAAGTCAGATCCTACCCATTGACTAAACGAGTAATTGGGTTTTCTTCATAATGATTATCAAAACGTTTTGGTTCTAATTCAAAGTCCAATTTGCTGGTTGGCCAAGGTGCTGATTTTTGACACATTGTTCGAATAAAAAAAACAAAACACATAAAACACAACATAAAACAATGCCAATATAGCCATTAAGAGTTAGTATTACCCTTCTCATTTCTTCAAATGAAACTTTAAAAATCATCCTCATCTCCGTTGTCTTCCTGGTGATTTTTCCTACATTAGTTCAATAACGTTGTAAACAGGCATAGTTAGTGGTGTTAGAATTGAAAGGGTAAAATAAATTAAGGTGTATATACATAACGTTTGGGTAGGTGAAACAGGGTCCGGGTGGTCATTTATGAGTGGGTGGGTGGGTGGGTGGGGGGGGGGGGGGGCATGTTTGTTTTCATTTGGCGAGAGGGGTGTGTCACCATGGAGAGGTGCATGTTGGTGCCCCCCTGTGGCGGACGCTGGTACTGCTGTTTAGACGGCATTCTCCTCTGCAGGAGGCTCTGCGTTGGGGGGCTGAAGAAGAGTCTGTTGAACTAGATGCACAAAAAGAACCAGAGTTAAATCCCGTCACTCTCAAAGGTTCCAGAGCAGGGAATAAACAAAACCCCATGGGTCTACTTGTGGGAGTACATGCGAATGGAAAATCGCAAACAGGTCAATGATACGGTCAAGTACATGTTGTTGTGGCTTTATTTCTTTCGGAAAAACATCAGGCTTCCTGGCCTCAAACATTATTGAATACTTGTCCAACTTGCCAATGTTTTTTTTTAAAGCATATTTAGAGATCTGCATATAGCTTTGTACATCTGTAGTATCCCCCACCTTATAAATAGATCATCTTTATATTTTTGATTAACCAACTATATGCCCTCATTCGTCACCCTTGTCTCAACATAAACAGCTGCTGTCCATGTTATTAATCCACCTTCAACCCCAGCCATTCATCCACCCATCTCACTGTGACTCAACACCTCAGGTGCAATAACACAACAGAATCATAAGCACAGCTTCTTGTATAATCACTGCTGACACAAAGTTCTCATCTCAGCTTCGACAAAGCCACATGGTCGAGGTGATAGTGAGTTGTGCTGGCCGAGATAAAGCGGAGTTGTGCTGATTCAAACCAATCTTTGTGGTTTTATATAATCCATTTGTGTCGTGAGTTGATACTTCTATACAATGTGTATCAGGAGTTACTTATTTTCGAGACACACAAGACTGACATGACAGCCATTCGAGGACAACAGCAGACTTCTGTGAAGTGACCTTGTCACTGAAAACTTCCTCTATCCTCCTACGACTCCCAAGTAATCTACATGGGATAGCCAGAGTAGTAAAACTCCAGCTTCAGAAAGTCGAAGTTTTCCCATGTCATGCCATGCCAAGAATGAGTTTTAAATCAGCCGTCTCATTTGTTTTGTATGATCTCTGTTTTAGTTCATCTCTATGTTTACCTTGGGGCTCCTGAGACACAACAGCATCTGGATTTTCTGCCTTCACCATGTCAGTGTTCAAGCTCTCTGTGAGATGAGACGGAACAAGAGTAAGATACGCTAGAGAAAAAGCACAACCTGCTACTTGGCACATGCTAACAATGTCATCATCTAACATTTAATCTACAGTCCATTATCTTTCAGTTACCGTTAGTACTACTACTAATTAAAAGGAACGGAACTCGCACACCACTATAGACGATGCAAAAAATATGTTTTTATTTTATGAAAAAAGTGCTACCCAAAAAGTGCGTGCAAAGCTTTTCAGTCCTATCTTTTCAGACCATCCTCAGTCCTATTCAGACCATCCCTGCACTGAAGATGGTCTGAATAGGACCGAAAACGTTTGGCACGCACTTTTTGGGTAGCACTTTTTTCATACAATAAAAACTTTTTTTTTTGCATTGGCTATAGTGGTGTGCGACTTCCGTTCCTTTTGACTGCTGGATTTACTACTTTTGGAACTGATGCACCCATCAGGACTGGAGTTACTTCCTGTTTTACATTTACTTCTACTAATCAAAACAATATGCTCTCAGACAGGTATACAACTGCCTATCAGTGCTTACACTTAATTCAAATCATCACTTAAACTGTTTTTACAAGTTCACCTTTTTCATTACTAGAGACAAGGAACAGGAAGATAAAAAAAAAAAGTGTACTAGACTTACGCTGTATGGAGAAGCAGAACTTCTTCTTCTGGTAGGATATGTAGCTGGTGACTGCGCCAACCAGGGCCATGGCCACAGCGCTGACGATGCCTGCGATCGTGCCCGTCTCTGCCATGGTGCCATCTGGGGGCCCCAAGGATTTGGTCACAAAACGAGAGTGGCGCTGATGTTTCACGTTCTCACAGTGCAGTCTATGGTATAGACCCTATAATGGCTCATTTACATTTACATTAAATTTAAATGATTACATTTTATTCATTTGGCAGACACTCTTCTCCAGTGACTTCCATATGTCAATTACATTACAAGGGCCACTACCCATGAGGAACTCGGGGATAAGTACCTTGCTCAAGGTACTACTGCATGCTAGCCCAGCTCCTTAGCCTCTACACTACTGCCACCCACATGAACACAGTTTAGAGAACAAGACAAATTGAGTCTCTGGCGAGCTTTGAACCCTCGACCTGCTGATTGCAGCTCCCTTGACTCACTATGTGAGCTACTGTGCGGTGGCTAATGTGTACAAATGCTAAACATACTGCATAGCAGTGCATAGTATACTGACGTTGAAGTTGGTTTTGCTGACTTCAACAACCTTACAGTTTATTGTGGGATCATGATAAATGTCTGCGATACAAGTTGGTGTAAGTACTATTTCACTGATTCCAACGGCAAAGCCTCGAGGTCCTACGTCAAATACAGTTCCAACTGTTTCAGTCTAACAAGGCCTTATCTGGTGAAGTGCATCTCATTGCTCTCTGTGGCATGTGGCATGTAGAGTCAGTGGAGATCTTACCGTAGTCATTGTTATCAACGTCAGATCCTCCAGCTCCAGCTCCAGCTCCACCCCCGTGACCTCCTGCCACACACACAAGGAGTCATGGGTAAGGCACACAAGTGCTTGGACTTATTCTAAACAAAGATGAGTCTTTTATACTTTGCACATTCCCCATTGTGTCTGTATTATATCTATGACAATATTTGTTTTCTTCTTTTATCTAGTTATGGTACAACTTCAGTACAAACACTGATAAGAGTAATCATCATTACCTTTGCCTTTGTCAGGTTTGTAGTCGCCAAGGTCAGAAAGGTCATCGTCGGAGAACGAGTCACCTACTGTACAAGAGCAGAGGAAAGTGTAAAAGGTTCTTTTGGAAAATGCTGTGGGTTCTGTCCAAAGCTAGGTAAGACCTCACCACCAGAGAAACAGAAACCAAAGATAGGGTCCTCGGGAAAAAGCAAACCAGAATTGGAGGAAAAAAATAGATTTATCGGTTGACAAGACCAAATGGGTCACAAGGTCATAATGATAAAGACTAGTTTTTGAAGGCACACAGAAAAAACTACAACACCCATGCATGACTACTGGTTAGTCATTCCTGTGTTCAGACAGAGATACAGCCATGTGTACGGTACAGATAATTGATTAGTTCTGTGAGCTTGCTGCGTTTTCAGAGACTGTGCTGAGTCTGAGAAACCCTAACCCCCCAAACATGACTTCCCAGTAGGCTTTTGTTAAAGATGACCAAGGCAGTATGGGGTGAAAAAGTTACAGACTTTGGGGGAGACAGGAAACAGAAAAACGGGAGACAGATAGAAGAGAGGCATTCTCCAGGAGTGGGTAAACGACGGCAGTTTCACCCAGACAGGCACGCGCCGGCCGGGGGGTTCTTACCACCGGTGCCTCCTCTGTTATTGGGCTGGCCGTCGCCCCTGCCCTCTCCGTCATACCCCTTGTCTGACGGGGGACACGAAACGCTCTCAGGGTTCAAACTCTCAGGGTTCCCATACCATAGTTTTAGTCACATCAAATTCAAACTCTCATTCTTTTTTTGTGCTTTTCTACCGTATCCCTATCAATATAATATAAGTGTGCTATTTTAACACTAAACATTAAACAATCACAATTGGACCCCAATAAGTTTAAGGATTTGTCAAGAATAAATGACCTATTGAGTAAAATGTTGCAGTCCTTGTTGCACACTAATACATACACATATCAACTTTGTATTAATGGTTAACATGTGTTCCCTAAACTAGCTAAGACTAACAACTAAAATATATAAGTTCTTCAATAAGTGTTCATTGCAGTTATTTTCCAGTACTTTCAAGGTAGAAAGCCTTTGTGTTTGCATCAGATAGGAGAACATACATTCTCTACTAAAATTCAATTCAAATGTCAAATGTCAATAGCTCACTAAGAGCAAGCAAATATAGATATAGGAGTATATATAGAGAGTATAGCTCACTCTGAACTAAAAATTTATTGACTTTTTTCCCATTACCAATAACAACACTATCCCCACCACCCCTACAGATTCACACTGTTGGCCCTGCTATTTGTCGCGGAGGCAGTAACGTAACTGGAAATACTGTAAATGGTATCGATTTTAACGCATGCCTGCTTTGATCAATAGCTGCAGTGGAAATGGACTGTAAATTCACAGATTGTTCCGAACATCCATATGGTGAAACAAAAAGACACATTCAACCGCGCGGTCATGATAAGGCTCTCATATAGACATATACTGGAGTTAATTAATTATATTAATAAATATTAATATAATATTAATAATAATAAATAAAATTACGATAACATTCAATACAATACAACACAACGCAGTTCTCATGCCTTAAAATAATGGCTTAAAACTAAAACTTAAAATGTTGGTGTCACATTGACAATAAGGACAATTGAGTCTCTGACATTGCCAATTGGCATGCATCTGGTATGCAACATTGTTGTGAGTAGGAGCATGATGACCCAAAGCATTGGAAATTGACAACAAGAGGAGTTACCACATCTTGTTACTAAAGTTGATATAGCCCAATTGAGCCAACACAAAAATGATATCAGTGAGACACCAAATGCATTGATAATGACTGTGTTGTTATCATGTATTTTCAGAGTTTACAGTACAGTAAGTACGTATTTTTATACACAATAACACTCTTGAACTGGATTCCTGTACATTCAATGAACATCTCCATTTGAAAAAAAAAATCACTTTGGAGTCAGATTAGGAAACAGGCCCTTAATGTACACTACATGACTGTGGCATATACCGTGTCAGTAAATGCTGTGAACGGAATGACTCACCTCCTTTCCCCACCCCCTTGCCCTTTCCTCCGATGTCATTGTTGTCGTCCAGAGCATCGCCCAGATCGAAGTCATCAGGCCCTGTGAGTCACCCCAGCCCAACCCAACAGTAGCTGTCAGTCGACTTCAAGCAGTAACTCAATCACACAAGCATACACACCGACACACACACAGTGGCAATGGGGAGAGGTAGCATAGGTGAGCAACAGGACATTGGTGGCAGGAGGCAGAATGTGTAGAAATGCAACATGAGAGGTTCAGCATTCATGTCTCAATTGAAAGACATCAAACCTCTGCACATTCTATCTTTTTTACTGAATCACCTTGGAGACAGACAATAATCGTTCACGTAAAGTGCTTGTTGTAAACTCGGCACAGCAATGAAGGCTTATTTATAGAAAGAGGATGCCTCCATGTGCGTTCCAGACGTCGTCTAGACAGATTTTTTTTTTTTATATACCTTGAGCAATCACGCTTCCCTGAGGTCAGACTTAACACAGGCTTTATAGTAGACCGCCTTGGGGACTCTTTTATGGTCACTCTCTCAAAATGAGAATAGGCACTTCTCTACAGCACTACCGTGCTGACCTACATATCGTCGGCATAGTAGGTTTCGGAGTTCAGGGAATCCTGTGCTTTGTAGTAGGATAGCAGTGAGAGAAGACATTTGAATAAGAGGTTCCCAATCCTTCCCCTTGGCAACCCCTTCCTCTGGACTGTTGCCTACTCTGCACAAGTCATCATTCTCAATTAGCTGAACACACGTATGGCTCCTCTTTCAATCCCGTGTGTTGTTGAGCAGGGAGAACACAGACCGGCAGGTGCAGGACAGATGCCAAGCCAAAGTCACAGCGGCAGGTCCGCCAATCAGGTCTGTTGACTGATCAGAGATCCAATGCGCTGGCTCACCAAAAGATCTACAATCACAGTACAACCATAGAACCATACAATCACAGTACAACCTACTATTGATCAAGAAAATGTACTCTCAGTGGTGAGAGATGTCTTGAACATTTTTGGAATCATTCACGTAACTGAGTCGACACAAAATAGCCCAATACTTCTACATAACAATTGGGCCACAGATGGCAAAAAAATTTAACAATTTGTCACAGTTCCTCAAGCAGTGCAGAGTGTAAAAAACATCTGCAGTGCGGGTGGGAGTGAACGAGTAGGGAGGGGGGGATTGGGGAGGCGGGGTGGCGGATCCAAAATGTCTGCCAAGAGACTCATTGGCAAATGTGCCTGTTGGGCCCATTTTCAGCATGAATAAACCAGATCAAAGCTTAGACAGCGTGGTTGTTTGTTTACTACAATCGTGCATTGTGGTTCACCATTATTTGATACGGTGCAGCCGATGAGGGCATGGTGACCGGGGGGCACACTGGCCCCTCCCCTGGTAGAGTGAGTCACACCGAGGGAGGGACTGAGGGACTGAGGCGCTGCTGTGTTGTGACTCAGACAGACATTGTTAACACCCACACACACACACGCGGACGGACGGACAAAGAATGAGCTAACAGTATATAAGTCAAGCACATGTGCTCCTCTTTCCATCAAAAATGGTGTCGTGGAAAACTGTTCTCTGTGTATACATCCATACGTACTAGAGCCGGACCGATAAATCGAAATCGGAGTGCCGATATCAGCTATTTGCCAATCTATCGCTATCAGCATTAATAACGGGCGATAATTATTTTTGAATTAAGAAAAGGACAGCCAAATAGTGATCCTTCATCTCAACTTCCAGTATTGTCTTTCCAGTACTGTCTTTTGCTTAACGTTATGTCCAACAGTAGAATAATGTTAGCATTGGTTGAGTGGGGGAGGCTAACTTGATTGTTGGTGTGACTTAGGTAGTGTCATCCTATTTGGTCAAATTTGTAAATTTGTTGTTATTTCTTTGAAATCCTCAAATAGTGAAGTCGGTATCGGTCTTTACGATTCCCATATTGGTCAGGCTCTAATGCGTACAAAACATTGATAGTGTGCATACAAAACAAATTGCTACAAAAAGTACTGCTACACTTATACCTTTTGACTGAGATTAACATGCACATATACACACACATCTGTGTTGTATGCATGCATCGTTTCCACACATTTGACAGAGACAGCGATGGAACGGACGTAACAGAGACGTGATGGCACATGGTACACAGGCGGCGTGAGAATCGATTAGTCGAGGGCGCGTAAAGCGACTACCAACCAGGCTTGGAAACGTGAGGCGGGCTGGTGGTTCTGGTCACCCTGGGAGTGGTGCGAGGCAGCAGGCCTGGCCGGACCGTGGCCCCAAAGAAGTCGGAGCCGGTCTCCTCTGTTAGCGAGCGGATGAGCGAGTGCGCCATTTGGTTAGTGAGGTTACAGAGCGACAGCGGGCAAAGCACTGCACTAATCAAGGGTCTGACTGTCCCACTCCGAAGGACTCTAAAGCATGCACGTCTCTTACTAGCAGACTTAAAACAGAATTAACAGAACCTTGGATAAAACCAAAAAATTAAACACACTCTCAAGCTTCAACTCATTTAATTAGATCAATAGATAGATAGATATTTTATTGATCCCCAAAGGGAAATGTAAAAACTAATTAAAAAGAACATTAAAAAGGCATTTCGGCCTCTGCAGTCTTCAGCATCTTGAACGTAAGAGGCTGTAAGACGGCATAGGCCGAAATGTGTCCGTCATGTTATATGCTCTCACATTAATTAAACAAGTTGAAGCTTGAGTGTGTTTACTTTTTGTTTCATCCAGTGCTTGCTTTGTTTATGCACCCAAAACCCTATTTTCTACGCAGAGTTTGAGTTCACGTATTTCTTTAGCCTGGATGCCAGACCGAAGTTTAGCCCCGCCTCCATTCTTTTCCTGCAGGGAACTTCGGTCTGGCACTGCTCCGTTCAGCTGCTACTATTCGAGATACACTTCGGCCCGGACCAATCACATTTCACAGGGCGGGCTTTACGTGATGATTGACATATGAACAGCAGTGACGTTCACGGCTGCATGCGTCCTCGTTCAACGAGTTGGGTGTGAGACCATGTTCGCTTAGGTTGATTTTGATTGCAACAGAAACGCGATGGCTATGAATGCATAATTTGTTCATGCAGTTTGGCCTTTCGTTTATCTTAGCTATTGAAACGGAGGTTTTATCACGGATTCGCACAACTATTTCTGAACACTTAGACCAACGAGGATATGTGGGAAAACTTCAGTTTCACTTTCACCCAGTTAAAACAGCATGTTTGGGTGATGTTGTTCCCGTTTGTTTAAAAATGTCTGTTTGCTCGTTGGGTTAACGACACACTTCCCCAGCTGTTCATTGCATACAGTTTGAAGGAGTTATTTTTGAAAACGAAGGAGGATGTGTTCCATAGCCTACCCTGCTACATATTTCGGTCTTAGATTTCGCAGATACTGACAGCCAATAACTTGTTCTGTTTGGTTTGGTCTATCCAATGAGTGCAGAGCTATCCCCCCCGCACTGTATCGGTTGAATCACGCCCCATAATCGCAGCTGAATGGAGCAGTTTCAGACTCATATTCTGATAAGAATTGAGTATGACGTCGTCAGGCTAGTATTTCTTGCCTTTAAGGTGAAAACCTTACCACTGATTATTCTAGTCAGGTATATTTATCACATCGACAACATAGTGGCATCTAAATTATGCAGATCCAGATGGGCACGGACTAGAAATGACAGCTCTGATCTGATCAGCCTCGACACAAAATCTTCTATTACCTTTCTATTACCTAGTCCAGTCTGCCATTCCAAGAATATGACTAAGAATTGAAAAATATCTCATTTTCTTTCACAAACATCAAGCAATAACTTGTATCCTGAAAGAAGTGAGCAATAAGAGGATAAAAACAAAACAACACCGACATATTCTGCTTCCATATACAATACTGTAGTGCAAGTAATTTAAATGTACAGTTTTACGCAGATTGGATCATTTCATGTGCGTACCAATCATTACTCAACTCAACTCAAATTTAGAATGTCATTCATAACTGTTTATCCACCATCTGCATCCACCTGGTAAAAACAGATGTGTGTTTGGGAAACAGAATGAAGGCCTTAATGGCATTTTCAACAGGAAATCACATTACTTCTTGTCTGCTGCTAGTACTGGGTTGGAAAGAGAGGAAATCCTCCACTCCAATCAATATCTATTGGCAGGAGCAGCTATCTCCAAGCCCTGAAGGAGTGACTTTTGTGTATCGGCAACATGATAGTATCTAATCGGCAACCTCATGGGCCAATCCACTCCTGCTGCTTTCAATGGCAGCTTTCCTTTTAGTCAAGTGCTCTCACCATCACACCCACTAAGGAAGAGAAAACAATGGCCCTGGCTCATGTTTCACTGGGGCTTTTCAGTTGTTTTTCTCTTCTTCTAAGGGCATACTTGTCATGCTTCGCGTAACCCACAAGTTCCTCAAGACGCGTGCTCAGCAAAGAGGGGAAATGGGCACGAAGTTTCATTCTGAGCAGACGTAGGAAATCCGGTGCTAAATGTTAGTCTGTTAGTAGATACCACAGGGGCAAAGTGTAATAGAGAGAGTGGCGTCTGATTTCCGTCAGTCCCTTGTGAGGTCTGTGCAGACCATGTGTTCTTGCTGCCTACCTGGTTTGGGCTTGGGCTGGACTGGTGCTTTGGTCGGGGCAGGGACAGGTGCCGCTGGTTTTTTCGTTGGCGTGTCAAAATCCATGGCATCTGAGAGGTCCAGATCTGTGAAGTTGACCAATAATTCTTGATGGACTATTTGTTGTCTTTTTTGTCTATTTTTTGTTTTGTTTGTTTTGCTTAAAGCATATCAATCTACCAGTGCTGCTTTGTAACTCTTCACAGAACTATTGCAGAAGCAGATGTTAATGAATGTCAACAAAAAAGACAATTAACAAAGTCGTTAGACAGGGTAGCGTCTAGCACATTATATTCATGTCATTAGCACCTCGCTGTTTTAAAGTTAGCATGTTCCACAGCACAAGTGGCGCCCCGCTAGGGAGGAGGGAAAAGGACAAATTATGATTACTTACCATCTCCTCCTGCTGGTACACTTGCTGGCTTCGCTGTGGCTGTGGAGATCGTCAAAAACATAGTTACATTCATGTAACCTTCATTACAGAAGGTTTTGGTTTGTTACAGTTACAGTTTGTCTGTTTTAGTTTACAATGCTCAAAAGCTCTTAATAGCAACCTAATGAAGTGGATTGGCCGTTTGGACATACCATAAAGTTAAAAACGCCTATCCTCTGTGTTGCTCAGATATCCTCTGAGGTACCCATGATAACCAGATAGAGACAGATCTCTCTCTTGCAATACCATGTTGTACCTCTAAGGCGCTGTATCGAATACAATTCATGTCAAAGGAGTGTCGTTGTGAATGTAACAGAACTCTACACATAGCCCCTTTATGTACAGTAGGTACTACAGTAGATTCAATAACAGTAATAGAAAGAGTAGGTTCTTTGGCATGTCTCAATGGAAGACTGCGTCCAAGTTAGCGAACCCATGGGGGTCCTTCTCAGAGCGCAAAACAGGGTTTCTAGTGGTGAGGCTGCAACAGAGCATATGGCTACACGCTTTAACTGTCTTTACTGTTAAGCTCCGCTGTGCCTGTTCATCCCCAGAGAACTAGCAGACATCTTTGCATGCTGCATGCTGCACTACCAAACGAACTCATGAAGAAAGACCCACTAAAGTTAATCTCAGCAGTCTAGTCTAGCCGTGGTGCTGATGATATCCTAAGGCCCTCTGTGTTCACACATTTTCCTACAGTTAAGATCGATAGAATCACCAAAGTACACAGAAGCATCAATCTCGTTTTATTTCTGTATTTGAAAATATCTGTGTCATTTGGCAGCGGTATCGAGTGGATCGACGGCCTAATGCTTCTTCCACTCATATGCCATTAGGTCAATAGTCCAGCCAGTGCTTTGTCTACAGTGTCCACTGTCCGGTGGTGGTGGCTATGAAGTCATGGAGTCTTACGTGCTGTTGGCGCATCTTCATCACCTCCCAGCGCGTCGGCCAGATCAAAGCCATCCTCACATCGCGCTGCAAACAAAGAAGAAAAACACTAAAGTCAGAGAAAAATCCCTATGAGCAGACCTGAGGGGATGAAGCAAACGTCAACCAGTTATGTGCTTGAATACACACGTATCACTTTTACCCTAAAGTCCCATACACACCGACTGAAGAAGTAGAAAAGGGGACAAATGGCAGAGAGAGGGAGCGGGGGAATACACAAAAGGGTCTGCAGGTGGGGAGTATGCCCAGATTCCTGGGGCTTCTGGAATGTATCAAATTCCACTTTGACTAGATATTGGTGGGGGCCAAGAAAACGACACCCGCTAGGCCAGTGGGCCACATTCTTTCTGTCTATAGACACAGGATCTTTTGTGCTCATACGGCCCACACAAAAGAGTCCCCCCCACACACACACACACTATTTTTACCTCATATATTCCACTATGGCGATGGATCAGAGAGAGAGAGGATTGCACGGGACCAGCAACCTTGAACTGATTTTCTTAATATCAGCCGTGATAAAGAGCTCTGCGGTAGGTGTGTGTATCGAGTCATTAGCAGTGAAAGGTTATCTTCTGCAAGCCTCAATCTCTTTGCACTGCCAATGCACTATCACAGTTATTGATCTTAATTAGCTCTCATTTGGCCAATATCACCACATTAATCACCATGTTAGCTGATACGACTGGTGGTAAAAGTCAGCAAATAAAACAATAGTCAAACGGTGTGTGAGTTTACGGGCACCGACAGAGAAATATGTGTCAATGTGTCTGTTGCTTTGTCCTTTTAAAGCAGCGTTTGCTCATGTGATGTTCAGTGCTGTTCATCCACAGCAGTTTCCTGTGACTATTTATAGTGTGGGGTCGTGGCCAGCACATTGCACTTGTGTATGGAGCTCTGGGTCAGAGGCCCATTAGTCCCTTAGCCTTACTCTACCCTCTGCCAGAAGACACGTACACACACACACACACACACACACACACACACACACACACTCTCCATGTCTTTCTCCATTTCTCTCCTTTCACCCTTTCTGTCTCTTTTCCCAAACACTTTGATAATCTCCAATGCTCTGTCTCGGACTCACACTCTGACTCTGCGTTTGAGACCCTTTGAGACCCTATCCGTGAACTTTATATAGGCTAGCCTAGATGCTGACCAGGCCAGGATTAGAAACAGTTCAAAACATTTTCACTCTGCCGTACGCGCCAGGAACTGCCTCAGCAAGACTTGATTTCTGTGGTCACATGGCGGCTCCTAATCTACGCGACCCGCTGCTCAATCACAGCGAGTGCCTGTTCAGGGAGTTTTGTCCGTCCTCCGCGATATCAGTTCTGCCGTTTGGGCGGCTTAATGTGCCGAGACATATTGAAGCGTTCCCCCAATTCCGCCAGCGGGACATTTTCTAAAGCGCTGCCGAGCGGCCACCCCGACACCCCCGCTCTCACGCCGGGCTCAGGGATTAGTAGGAACGCTACAGTACGCAGAGGAGACGCTGATAAGACTGGGTCAGTCAGACGGCATATTCCGGCATATTCCTTTCATGCTCACAGATGAGCAGGCGCTTCAGCGCTCAGTGGGCAGTCATCTTGAGGATAAATAAATAATCAATAAATAGCTGTGGCACCAGGCCGCGCACATGCCCCGTGGTGGGTGGATGAGGTCATGAATAATCAATTGTGGGCTTGTTCAGGTGTGTCTGGCACATGGCACACATCTTGGGTTGATCTAATTACATCGATAATAGAGGGTGTGGCAGGGGGAGAAAGAGAGAGGGAGAGAGAGAAAGGAGACGCTCATTCAGGAGGAGGAGCAGGAGGAGAAGAAGGGGGGCGTGTGTGTGTGTGTGTGTGTGTGTGCAGGGGGGGCTGGTGATGTCGGAGCCTGCCAGACACACACAGCTGAGTCTTAGCGTCGCTACCCCGGCGCTCTATTCATCCGAACAAGGGAGCTTCTTTCGGGGCAGGAGGTGACGGCGGGGTGGAGGGTGGGCGAGGGCGGGCGGGCGGAAGAGCGGGCGACGTCTTTACCCACCTCAATGTTGGCAAATCTAGCACGCCGAATCTGGGCGAGGAACAATGCTTTCAATTAAAGCAGGGATCACCTGCGCTGAATACCAAAAACCTGGCAGGCAAGCAGGCGGGCTAGCCTGCTGTTCGGTTAAACCCAGACATGAATGGGTGTGGGAGAGGAGGAGGGGACTGATCCTCTCGCCATTCCCTCTTTATGCCTCCCCATCCACCGGCCTAACGTTTTCATCCCCATGTCGAACTGTGCCATGGGAGAGCGCCTCCGCTTCGTTTCTCTGGCGCGTCACTCAGTCATGGCCTCTCCCCATGGGTTCCGCAGTCTGGGGGGGAGAGGGAGAGAGAGAGAGAGCGAGGGAGCGAGAGAGAGAGCGAGCGCCGGTACCTGCCCTCTGTCTCCCTGGCTGTGGCGTGCGCATGCGTGGGGGTGGGAGCGCTCCCCAAAGCATTACCTGTACAGCGGGGTGAGAAATACTCTACTGTGTCATTGTTTCAATGAGACTGCCGCTGCCAAAATGTCTGCTGTTCCTCCAGAAGCCGGCTTGGGTACCTTGCCATTGATTTTTGGCCCTCCTTACATGGCTCCATAATTCATGGTCTTTGTAGTTTTTTTGGGGGGACGGGGGGGGACGGGACATAGCCTCTTTTCATAGTGACTGGTATGAAATGACTCCTCATGTACCTGATCCCAGAGATTAATTGTTTGAATCAGTAACAACCAGAAACCAGTTATTTTCCCCAAACCCAACTTTCACTTCCCTTTCCAATTCCCATTCTCTGCACTTTTCATACAAAGGCACAGCGTTCTGTGTGCTCAAGACACAAATGAAACAAGATTATACCATGCCAAATGTGCAACAAATCTACTAGTTCATGAAGAAGAGATGCCGGATACAAAAGGCCATGCCACATTGTCCTCTCCTCTTTCTGATAGCCTAGTTGACTGGTCAGTGGCCGCCTTCATTAAGGACCGTTGTCTTACCTTGTGTAGGCTAGACTAGTGAGACACCAGCAGGTAGGCTAATATGGCACATTTTCTTTTACCAATTTTATGTTACCTACAAGATGACAAATAGAGGCCTTTAGATCAACTGTAAAAAAAAACAGTTGGTTTGGAAAACATAAGCTAACCTTCCCTCGGTCACTGCAAAATGTTTCTGGACACAATGTTCCACAGCTGTGTCACTGCAACTCGTAGACTATGAATGATATGGTAATTATATTGTCCACCGCTTCTCAATCGCAAAGTACCGTTATTCAGCATCCAGATTTCAAGTAGGCTGCGGTCCTATTCATTGCTTAGCAGCAGCCCAAAAATCTGATGAACTCTGCATGGCTGAGAGACCTCAACAAAGAGGGGCGAAGCGCTTACCTTTCAGTGTGAGCAGAGACAACAGTGCGAACACAGCCCATGCCGAAAATCTCCTCATAGTCTCGATGTCCGTTAGGAAATGTCCACCACGCTGCAAAATGTAACTAAAATGTAGTCTGGACAACTACTGGTAGATTAAAAACTGGTCTCAACCAGGCCCAGCTGTTAGACGAGACGTATTAGCCGTGTACTTTGATCCGAGTCCACCCTAGGCAGTGCGACAGTCTGAAACAGTTAGCTGCAATAAAGTCTGCAGTGCGAATGAGCGAGCGGAGTCTACCGAGAGCAGACGAAAGGGGCAACGTGGAGAATCACGTTACACCAGCGTTGGGCGGTTCCTCCGCAACTACTCCACCACCACTGTTCACTGACGAGAAATAAGAAATCAACCCTCCGTAAATCGTTTGCTTGGTTATGTTACTTTCCTGATCTGCGATAAGTTGCGTTTGCGTGGCTTTGGTTTAATTCAACTCACACACTCACACGCTAATTATTTGATGGCTAACCCACGTGCCTACCGGTGACGGCAACTATCACATTCAGCAAAAAACCTGCTTTGTGGCAGACAAGCGTTGCTAAGTGATCCTCTGTCAATCAATCGATCAATCAATCAATCAGCTAAATGTTGTATTCTAAGATTATTTTATCAACCACTAAATATCGATCGCCAGTTCCGTCTCTTGTCACCCAATAGATTCCATGGAATGCCAGAGGCAGTGGCACATAAAATTGACCCTATTTAATTATGCATATTACAGTCTGGTCTGTAATATATCTCAACATGATTGAGATTGGTGATATCAGCACTGAACAACAGTCACATGCACCAAGATTAATTTAATCCACGTTGGTGCAACCCACCCTGAGAGTTTAACGTAATTAAAATAATAATAATTAAAAAAAACATCACATCCAAAAGCACTGCGAGTTTAATATAAAAAAAAATGTCTAATCAAAAATATTAAATACTTCTGGCTTAATTATGTATAAAGAAAAATCCCTTTAAATGACTGATAATTGCAAAAGTTGCACATGCACACAAGACATGTCAACACTTATTCTTCATAGGCCTATGTCATTGTAGTTCTCTAAGCATGTTAGTTATAGACAGTAAAATATCTCAAATTCCTTGAAAGAGGTCTGTCAAAGTGAAATAGTCCGATTGAAGGGGATTTAGACATGGAACTGAACCCATTTCAGTACCAGTGTGACCATAGTTTTGTTTTCCTTTTGTCAAATAATTTAAAAGGTGCAGTCCTTGACCCGAAGAAAGATATTTCCAAGAAGATTCATAATTAATTCATTCAATTCGTAATTAATAACATTGAAATGCACCTCAGAAATCAGTGCTACTGCGGAAATGGTGTTAACTTGGCTAATACCTTTTTAGTCCATTTACAGAGGCAGGGCTGTGTGAGTGTACTGGAATAAACACACAGCAATCGGACCACATGGAGAAATGCAACCTTGTGAAGGTTTTTATTTATTTATTTATTTGAACTCAAAGCAGCCACTCAAATGCTTCCCTTCTTCCCATCCTCCTGAATTAGTATTTTTCATTCGGCTCAAATAATGTATTGCTCTTCGCTATGTGTGCTTTTGCTAATGCCGAGATTGCCGACCCTATTCAGCTCTTTCTTAGCCTACATATTTCTGACATTAAAGTGTTCCTTTCTAACATTCCCCCACCCACCACTTCCTCTGTTACTACATCACAACAAAAAAAACAATGCAACATCACCACATTGCCACCACTATTTCTGTAAAAACAGCAGCACCACTTCAGAGGTTGCCCAGGCTCTCAAACAAGCAGCATAAAATACTACCCCAGCTCCCTTGTGCAAAAACAAAAGGCGTGAAAGAAAATCAACCAACCCCTTATACAATGTGCCGCATTCGGAAACCACACTGCACAGTAAAAGAGAACAATCTGCCCGAGGTCTGAGAGGCACTCTCTTGGCTGCTCTGGATTATGATGGTGGTGTGTGGCAGGGGTGCCCAATGCCCTAATCTCCTCTAGTTTATTTTAAAATTTATTTATTTATTTATTATTTATTTTTTAAAAAAAGGTCTAAATCTGAACCTTTAGGAATGGAAAAACTGAAATATCTTTCTATACCGCTGGAATGGCTGATGCACCCAATCTGAACTCTCAGAAGACCAGGCACTTATGGTACACATTAAAACCATCACGTTAACATAAGGCATTCAGGTTTATGTCATAGGCTAAGGCTACACATTCAGTTGTCTGCAGTAGAATGGTGCAAATTGTCAATATAGAAACACTCTTACATTGGACAAAAACACAACTGAATATTGTATTCGATCATATTTTACTGGAGGGGTTCTGAGAAACATCTTGTGACCGACTAGCCGACGGTGACAAGAAAATTGTGCAGGTGACTTCAAATGCAAGAATACAAGAAACTGGGACAATCTTTAAATGGGTTACAACAACACAACCACAAAACTACTTTGATAATTCTGAGGCTATGGCACACAGACAAGACCCAAAACAAGGCATCAAAATGCTATGGACATTTCATTGTCCATCAGAGGACACCATTGTGCAATAAAAAAAAAACAGAAGCAACATGCTTCACCCTTCACAAATCAGCCCAGGCTGACTGATTAACGGCTAACAGTTTGGTCAGATTCTGACTTCTTTTAGAAAACACATTCAGCAGGCCGTGTTGATTGTGTGCTAGGACATGTCACCACCCTGAACATATTTAAGCAGTGGATAGCTCTAAAGCATTGCTCTCACTACATTCCAGTTTAATGCACAGTACAAGACCAGCTGCAGAAGATTTATATTTAAACATTGACATTTCAAGATGACGTGGAATGACCAGTGAGCCTTGCTTGGCATTTATCTCCGCATACCTCCATAAATCTGTCCAAACACCAAACATCATCAAAAACTGAGACTTGTTTATGAAAATACCTTCATGACCCAAGCCTTGAGAGATTCACTACCTGTAAGATTTGCATCCCTGTGAATCAACATGTTCAGTTAGTGGAACACACTTAAAGTGCAGCAAACTACTCAGTCCAATACTCCAGGTTAGGGCACCTACTGCCTCAGCGAGTCATCCTCTGCCAACGCACGCGTCTCCACAGACCCCTCACCCATCCAATCACGGCACACCTTCTCCAGGTACTCTTGCACGGTCCCATCCACTGGTTGTTCAGCACTAGTTCCCATCCTCCTCTCGGCTCCATTTGCTCCATCTGCAGACGTGAGAGGCCCAGCTGTTCCAGCCCTGCAGCCCAGCACGGGGCCTTGGCCGTGGGCAGATTGGCCTGAGGGGTGTCCTGCTCCAGGTGCCTCGGTCAACTCGGCGGTCTCGTATCGAAACATCTGCAGCCGCATGACGCCGTCTGGGTTCTCTATGTATCTGAGTTGGGGAGACGCAGCGTTAGTGATGTAGTCTCACGCACCCTGGGGAGTATGAAGGCTTGCGCGCACAAAACAGACCTCGCATGTACAAAGACTGTTCTCAATACGTCTACTTACAACCACCGCGAATATGGAACATGTTTGATCATAATTTGCAAATGACACTGCTATAGTCAGTCCTGGATCATTTGTTTGTGGAAGGAAGGAAAAAAAACAGTGGAGGAAAAAAAAAAAGAAAAATGGCAGAAATCATCAGATCCAGTTATCTTGAGGCAAAACACTTAACCTTAGGGGGGGATATCTGACAATTACGCTAAAGTGCCCTTCTAAGCAACTGGTAGGTAAGCTTAACAGCCAATTAAAGCAACACTTTTACTGACAGCCCAGATGCCGATTCTACATGTTGAGGTCAATCAGCTGCAAACAAGAGGCAGAGATTTGGGCTATACACGCTCAATGACCACCTCTACATGATCACACAACCAACTGTCAGCTTGGTGTCAAATATAGACTGCACTTGCAGCATTTCTAATTTCATCTAGGGAGTGATACCGCTAATGAAAGACTTGCTGTAGGGCACCCATATGCTCAATCAACACCAACAGAAACACGAAAGAGAGCAAAACAAAAGTTTCCAAAACACATTAGTGTTTAAAAACTTGGGCATGACAGGTGAGGGGTTAATTTAAACAGACTGATGAACATTATTTGTGCATGCCACTTGTGGATTGTGTTTAATTTCAGAGATCATGTGTTTCAGACTTTCATTAAAAAAAACCTCACCCTCTTTATTTTTGTTTAGTAAATGTCTGAGAACCTCTCTGCAGTGTGAAAGGGAGAAAAAAGTTCACTATTGGTAGTCTGGTCTGGTCCTTGACTTCTGTGTCTGAACACAGTTGTTGTGATGTGAAGTGTAGTTCTGTTCACACATAAGGCCAGCGTGATTTACGAGCCAGGCCATAAAGCTGACAGAAGTCAATGAGGAGTTTGACTCTTTACGGTGTCTATAATGAGAACAGATTACAGATCTCGTTTCAAAAAAAGTCATCACGCCTGTGGCTGAGGATATACTGCTCGTAAAGTATCATGGACATTCTTCAAATGCTTTTGAAGTGCTCTGTAGTCTTGCTTTACATGATACTGTGTATGACATAAGGCACATGTTTTTGCACCAGTTGATGGTGAACACATAGCAGGAGCTTTGATGGCTCCATTTAATTATGAAGGATTAGTGCCTTTAAAAAACCTTTTGATGTTTTTATTTTCTCCTTCCTGTGCATGAGGCAATATCAAAAGGATTTCAGAGACAGCAATCAGTAAGGAGTTTTGTTCCGTAAAGATGAAGGAAATTTAATTTCTCAAATGTGTCTTCCCCCCTCAAGACATAAAAAACATTTCTGGTAACTCACTTGTATCTTACGTAATTCTATGTAATCAACTTTGGTCTCCAAAACTCTGCTCAAAACAATACATCATGGTTTCTTCAAAGTTAAAAAAACTGACGTTCAAGCACTAGTGACAGTCTAGCAATGTACAAGGGAGATCTCAGACCAACCTGACCCTGGCGTGTCCTGAGGGCCACTTGAAGCGGTGTTTCTTGCGTAGGTGGACAGTCAGGTTGTTGCCTCTGGAGAAGGACTGCTCGCACACATGGCACACGTAACGGGGCGCTGAATCTCCCAGCTGAAGACACATCAAAAAGCCAAAACGCGTGTCCATCACCATCATATGAGTTTATCATATTCATTGTGCTGACCTTTTCCCCTACCTTCAGCATTTCAGTGGTAAACATGATCATAAAGATATATTTAATATCATGATTTGTGTATTTAGAGCATTCCAGTGTATTTGTGTATTCATTTGTGCTGTGGTGGAGCAGCAATAGTGTCCCAATTTGAGCAATGGGTTCAAATATCGATGTTGAGTCCCTACAGGTTTAGATAAAAGCAACTGCTAAATCCCACTCAATTTTGTCCACATGATGTTTCTGTGTAAAAAAACAGGTGTAAAATATTTTTGCTCAATTCAAATGTTCTCATATTGTTTCACCCCTGAAGCTCTTAGTTATTACATTTTCAAAAATGCATTATTTTTGGACATTAACATATTAAAAAGCAGTATTCTTAGGCTGACCAACCCTTGTAGGATGGAAGACAAGCATGTTCTCAATCCGACTTGACCATTAGAGGTTTGTACTGTATCCCCATCTCCCTTCTAAATGACTAAATGCTTATTCCATGTAAACGCCAATTGGTTTATTTAGCGTTCATGTAACAGTTTGGTTCAAATCTTTAATCAGATTCATTTCAATCTGATTGAAAAAAAAAACATCCACGTAGAGATGCGGCTACTGAGGGTATTATAAAGTCATTTGAATCCACATGGCTGGCATCAATCAGTATTTTGTCTTCAAATACAATACTTAAATATTTTTAAATTTCCTCATTTGTCTGACCAAGAAAATGTATTGTAAATGTATTATGGCTCAAACAAGGTGTGATCATGTTTTTTTTTTATTTTTTTCATTTTCATCTAACTAAAATTGCACGTGAGGTGTCTAGTGGGTACATTGTAAATTCATAGATAAAGACACAGTCAGTTATACCTATGTTATACCTACGTATGAGCCCTGCTAATAAGCAGATTCAGGCGACTGGCTGAGCCAGTAGGAGAAACACATGGCTATATTTACAAACAAAACAGCACATGCTACAAGTCAACGGTCGTGAAGGTGGGTGACTAAATAGGCGGGGCAACATTTGCATATTCATAGTTCCCAGTCTTGGAATACAGAGGGAAGTTAGAGTTACATTAAAAGTAATTTTAAGCCAACAAGGACAACTTTTCACACAAAAAAAGAAGAGCCTGATTATAGATTTTGTGGGAAAGAAAGGAGTGCTGGGGATACAGTAAATCGCTGGAGTGGGTTTTAATGCCTAGAAACTGCTCCTGAGATAACGAGCCCTATCTTGCTCAGAGGCGCAAAGTTTAAAGATGCTGGGTGCAAAAGGGTTGTTGTTATGTTTCTTAATCAGTCATGGGTGTGTTTCAGGTGTAACATCTGAACAACAACACATCTGAAGGAATCTGCAGAGTAGGATGTACATGCATTCAGCACCTGCCTATTATTTGAACTCGTAGGCAAATTTAAAAACTAGCTTCACTGTGGTCTCATAGTCAGAGGCAAAACAGTTCTACACAGTTATTTACTTTCACTACTGACCGACAAGAGTTTGCCATCGAAAACGTCACCTGAAGAAGCAATATTTATCCCAATAATGTTTGAATGACTAAATAAAAATCCTGAGGATATTTATCCTGCAGAGAAGTTATTTGGTACTGGCTGCTTACAGCTCATGATGGTGTGTCTTCAGCTGTGCTTTATATGTGCCTTTCGCTAGACCAGTTTTTTCTTGGTCAGCAGCGTAATGATTTTTAGAGGGTGTAAGATAGCAACATTTGTATAAACAAAAAAAAGTCACTGACTGGATGATACGAATAAGACTTGCATCGCCACGTTGTGCCAGGTGCACGATGGGGCCCTATGTGTTTTTCCGGTTGTACGACTGAAATAATATCATACGTGCTAAGGAAATATGAAGACATTGGATTATAACAAAAATATTATACAGGCCTTGGTTTTGGGACCCATTCATGATCATGAGCAAAAATATCTGAGGCAGCAACAACCTTCATTTAGATTTTAGCGTTTTTTCTGTATGTCATTCTTTTGGTTCTTAAATACCACAGAAACAGCGGGAACAGGACGTTTATTGCAAACACACAGAATGTTGTCACTTTACAACAACAAATGGTGTACCTAATCAATCGTTCCTCCCCACAAAAGACATCTTAATTGATTCTGCCCAGTAAGGCCAAACCACTCCCCCGCTCAATTTGACCCCAGACGTGAATGCGTATTCTGGCATTAATTAATTAGCTACGAGTAAAGGCCATCGCCCACCGGACACGTATGCGGCGCGCCGCGACAATAAACAAATTAGAACTCCATTGTTTTCAATGGAGCAACGCCTCCTGGAAACGTCTGCCACGCAGCAGCCGCACAGAGAGAACTATTCTAAAATCGTGCGTGTCAAGCCCAGACCACCGAACACCGCTGAACGCCACTTCTGGTGGGCGCCGGGCTTAACCCAGTCCTGGGCTTCTTTGTTACCTGGACTAACATTGCATGTGTGTGAATAACTTTGCTGTAACATCCATAATAAAAGAACTTTTCTTTTCTTTTACAAGCCAGCCTTAAGTTTTTACCTGCTTTTAACTACACTGGATCAACTCAGTCGCAGTGTCTCCTTTTGGATTTAAGGACACAATTTTAATAGCATTCTTCAATTATGGAATGACTACTAGTGCATCCCATAAGTTTCTGGTGGGTGTAAATATGTCTGAATGTGCTGTTCTCACCTCATGTACCCTTTTGTAATGACTTCTGAGGGTCTGCATGGAATGAGTGTTGAAATCGCAGCTGGCACAATGGTAGACAGGCTCCAGGTTGTGCTTGTCAAAGTGTTTGAGCAAGTCAGCCTCATTTTTACAGCTGACAGCAAACACACAGGCAAGACAAGCAAAACACATAAACATATTTTTGTCTGACAATCAGTCATGCCATTGATGTTTTTGGTGATGTATTAGTAGTAGTTACACTTACCTGTACTCACAGAGCTCACAACGATATGGTTTTTCAGTGCTGTGCCGGAATTTCATGTGTTTTTTGACAGCAGATGGGGATGGACAAGTCATGTCACACAGTGTACATTTGTAGGAATTAACTAGAAGTCAAAAACAAAATAAAAAGAATCTTAGCCAAACCCCTAACTAGGTCCAAACTAAGTAGCTTGAAGGCAATATACAGTAATACTAAGGAACGGTTAGCCTTTCCAGACATTCCATTGTATGTCAGACTAAATTGAAAGCTCTAAATTGAGCTAAAGTGTTTTATAGAATAGATCCAGATCAGTAAAACCATTAAGATGGTGATGGACAAGTCATGTCACACCGCAGACATTTGTGTAGGAGGGTAATTCCTTGTCCAATCAAATAAGGCTGCTGTCTCAGATTTGGTTCAAACTGTATCTACCTCCTCAGTGGATTCCATACCAAGCCTTTTTAAATATTTCTGTTCAAATTTCGAGCCCTGATATTTATTTAGTCTTACAGTCTGAAAAACACATCATTTGGAAAGTTGTGTTTAAACATATTCCAGGTATTGATAGCCACCCTAAATTAGGAAGACTTAATAATTCTCAGCATGAGGACTATAAGGATTTGTGAGAAGAAAAAGTGCAGTGACAGTGACTACAACCATTTGGTTTCGATCATATGTTTTTCTTAAAATAATACACTATTAATACTGTGCCAAGAATCATTCATGTACAATGAGCAAGATGATATTAAAGATAAACCAAGGGAAGGCTTCAAGTTTGGATTTTTCAAAGGATTAACATAGTGTGTGGGATAGCTAACAGGCACATGGAAATGTGGAAGTAGCTCAATATACACTATATTCCAAAAGCATTCGCTCACCTGCCTTGACTCACATATGAACTTCATTCATGTGACTGGTGCTCCAGTCATGCCTCCCATGGTGGCTACTGACCACACCTGCGCTGGTGCTGACTACCTTCCACCATGCCTTAGTTATGGTGCTTTAGCATAGCGCTGTCATGGACTTCTCATGTGTCATGCTATACAACTCCTCTTCTCCCCTCTCCCTCTGTCTCTCTCAACTCTCCCTCTTTCCCTCCCTCCCTGTCCTGTCATTCAACTCCCTCTACTTCCCTCTCCCCCTCTGCCTTTTCCTTCTATAGTATAATAATTTATATCCCCATTGATATGCTTATTAATACCAACCATCATGACTTATAGTAATACTAACCCACTTTATTTCTATTCCCTTTCCCCTCTATCTCACCTATGAGGTAAACCATTACCAGTCATCAGCCATCTTTGTGCCTGGCCCTCATCACACCTGAAGTCCCATCCCTCTGACTGCCATTGCCATAGTCATCCCTATGACTGCCCTACCATCACCTGCTGTGGTTCCCTGCCCGGATCCCTGGCCCACGCATCCTAGCGATCCATTACTTTCCGAAATTACTAATGGACAATTTATTCCCTACACTGGACTATTTAACCTTCTGATACTACAAATGACTTTACTCTACTGTAACTGACCCTAGGTAGATGGGTTGGGCCCTTGAGTCGTGGATCTGTCTGAGGTTTCTTCCTATATGTATCTCAAATTCTAGGGGGTTTATCCTTGCCCCGGTTACTCATGGGCTCTCTTTGAATGTTTAACACTCTGTAAAGCGCCATGAGACATGTGCAATGTTTTGGCACTCTATAAGTGAAATTAAATTGAAATTGAAATTGAAATAAACAGATCATCAAAATCATTGTTTTACCTCATATAAGGAAAAAGAATGAAAAAGCTGAGGTATACAATGCAATTGACTAAGTGTACTTATATATGAAAGAAACATAGTATGACATTGGCACTTTAATTTGTACACTAAATGATTACGCATTGAGCCATTTCCACATATTTTTTGTTGCTACTTCTGTAACCACACATTGTTTTATCCTTATTATATTCATGTGCAATTGTTGTGGAGACCTCAAATATTGGCACAACATTAATAAAGTATTGTATTTGATAATAAAAATACTGATTGATACCATCACACCACCAATAAAAAGTTTGCAAGGCATTCAATATCACTTGTTTTGCAAAGTGTCAAATGATGAAAATACATTTTCACCCTTGATTTAACGCACTGATTCAACAAAAATATTTTACAGGTATCTGCTTTAGGACTGAACATTATGTAGACAAACTTTAAGCAAAACCTGAGGAAAAATTTTCCTGGATTCTCTCTGATTTTACATGGAAAGACCCACGGGTTAACTGGAACTCAAAAACAAAACAACAAGAAAAAGACTTGAAGGAATGTCTACACTAAAAACAATGGCAAAGATTCATTGTGAGTAACAATTGTTTGTACTTGAAAGCAAAATATTACTAAGGAATAGCAACCCTTTCAAGCCATTCCATTCAGTATATCAGACTTAACCGAAAGATCTCAATTGAGCTGAACTAACCAAAGCTGCAATTGTGGAATGTTTGGTAAAACAGAAACAGATTAGTAAAACCATTAAAACCTCACCATGGTTCCTCATGTGGTCTCGCAGTAACCTCTCTGTGGGCCAGGACTTCAGACAGTGGGAACACAGGAACTTCTGGTCTGCAATAATATTACAATGTGTGAGAGAAATGGCAAACGAAGGAAACACACTGGAGACAGAACCAAAATGCGGCCACACTCTGGCCAAGACAGATATTCCTCTTAAAAGACAGCATTCTGGTCAGCGGCTGCTTTCCACAGCTGGAAGGAGTTTTGACATAAAGCTAGCAAGCTGGCCACCTAAAAGGCATCGAAAAACCTTGACAAGTACCAACAAGAACACAGATGGCACTGAAAGCATGCTAGTGCTAAGTGCACACTATAGTGCTGTGATGTTCTGAAAGCTTTCATTTTCACTGGGTGGTCCAAGCCTGTGTGCATGTCCTAATAGGCAACTGGTGGGAATATCCATCATTCGATGCCATTCAAACCCTGTGAAACCTGCCTGGATAGACAGGAGTATGCCCTCTTTTTAAAGTGCTGAATGCAAGAAAATAAAACCATCAGTCTGGTCAACCATTCCCTAAGAAGAGTTCCTCACTGGTTAATATACTCACAGTTGAGATATAAGTTTTTTTCATCATCTTCTTCTTCTTCTTCATCATATTTTTTTATAACAGGCATCAGAACTTAAATGGAGCTAAAGGCAAAACTAACTGTAAGGCTGATCAGAAAGAAATTCTTATACCGTCAGTGGTGGTCTGCCGTTGGATGTGGTCAAAAAATTTGGTGTTGTTGGCAAACATCCCCCCACAAAATGGACACGCCACTATCTTCTCCTGGGTGTGGCTGCGCACATGTTCACGCAGCTTAAATTGCCCCTTATATCCAGCCTTGCAATCTGAAAGTCAGATGGGTAGTTATTCATGACATATTCATGTGAGTTTTTCATAACTTCTACCAAGACAGCAGAAATATGCCGCTATATTGTTCCTACAACATTTCTGTAGCTCATAGGGTGTAAACAAGGTTGGTAACCATATTAAGACAATGGGTTTGATTTTCAAAGAGCACAAGATATTGAAAATATGTTTGTACTTAATAGTCCTGTGCTGTAAGTCCTTTTTGGATCAATGGTCTTCTGTTATGAATGAATAAGTGTCAAATGTTCTATTGTTATACCTGTCCAGCCACAGCATAGCATTTTCTGTTGTTTCCCAGTGGATGCCACGCTCAAGGACTGGACATGGTTCTCAACATGGCGATAGAACCACTCCGCATTGTCCATAGAGACCTTAACAAGACAAACAAACAACTAATTTGTCTCATTCTGTCAGACACTACAAGCAGACTTGGTCTATGTAGCAAACGTGTGTGTGTGTGTGTGTGTGTGTGTGTGTCCATTCACATATTTGAATGTACTGGTCCAATATACTCCACATTTTCACTGGTAGTGATGCACTGTGTGCTCCTACATGATGATGCGGATCCGGATGCCACTTCCTTTACTGACCAATAATAGAGGCTGTGCTCGCCTGACAGCTCTTGTTAAACCAGAGAATTTACACCTAAATCGCCTGTTAAAATGTCAAATGTCAAAAATGTTCAAATGGGTTCTCCCTCAGCTAAATCATGTCTAACACTCCATGGACATTTCCATGGGCTAAATGTCCATTGACTAGAGAAATTGAAGATCTGATAATAGGAATAATAGGAATGATGTTTCAAAAAGGCTATACTTTAAGTGTTGTCATGTAAACATGGCCTAAGTTTGTTGTTAACTGCCTGCTTACTAAGGCAGTTAACACCAGACTGAAGTAATGAATGGATGGTTGAGTAGGCTACATGAGTGAGTGCCCACTCACCCCACAGTACTCCCAATGGCATGTAAATCTGTCCGGGACCCCAGGAATGATGTTGCGGTTATGCTGGCCCACAACACAGGTGCCGAGACGGGGCCGTTTCTGAAGGATGGCCAGTCCCCACTGCTTCAATTTGGTATGGTAACAGTGGAACAAAGCATGTCTCAGTAATATCGCACTGTCCATTGCACAGCCACAGTCCCTCCACAGGCAAACGGAGTCTTGAAACAGTCATAACAAAACAAGAGAGAGTCATTGTTTACATTTTACAATTACGCGCATGCAACATGACTACTACCCGAGGAAGTCTCATTTTCTCCTACCGATGTCATCCTCTGCAGTGTCCAAGCAGTCAGTAGAAGTTTGGTGTTCTTCTACGTGACGACAATATTCCTGCATTTCACTGAACATTGCTTCACAGCGTCCCCACTCACATGCGAGCTCCACTGAAACATCTTCTCTACGAGCGCGTTTGCTAGCACGAGGCATGTTGGCGCGGCAAGATATTGTGACAGAAGCGCATGCAATGCACGTGCTTTCTGCTGTCAGCCTACATCTTTAGTTACTTTCTCCCAAGCAAACAATAAGCTACCTCTGAAGTACAGGAAAGGGTTACTTAGCCTACCGCCTACATGTTATCACATCACGCTGTAGTAACCCACATGCCCTCGACAAAGCTCCATGTTGAAAGTAAACTTTTCCGGGAGTTTTTCGGAGGGGCGGGCTTGACAAGGCCCCCGTGTCGACCTATCGCATGTACGGAGTGCTGGACGCGTGTAAAAAGCTGTCCAATGCGCATTTATGGAGGTTGTTTTGAACCGGCGCGGCCCCTAGCCAATCAGACCAGTCTCGTATTGAACTAGCGCGAGGCTGTGCACATAGGATTTAGAGAGGCGAGAGAAGGGAAGACAGGAGAAAGGCGAGACTACAGCACTTCAGACAGCTCAACAACACAGGTATGGCCAAGTGTCCGAACATTACTGCCTAGTATCGTAATACCCATTATACACTTTGATTTGTGCTATTAATGCAAAGTATGCATTGTATTGCATCCCCATGTATAGGCTGTAGTTATATGATTCTTGCCTAATTCCTAGTGTTTATTTTTTATTCTGCTGGCTTTCCTGTGTTATAAATAAGAGTATTAAGTCATATTTTGCTTATATGCATATCTAAGCAGTTACTTAGTGTTTTTCCAGAATTATTTATATTGTTATTTGAAAAGAAAGAGAAATGCAATGAAATCGGTCTAAATGAGTTAAATCGCCTATTTCATCCACTCTGTGATGAAAATTCGATCAGAAATGGATTGGTCATATGTCGTGTGAGATACTCTTTATTTTTTCTCACAGAAAAGCGTTGCAAAGTTATTTAAATGAATTTTCATGTTGTGGCTATTCTTCACACGCATCGCTGCTGTGTGTAACACTATGAATATGGCTGGCTCTGTCCTGTCTACGAATAAGCCTGTCCTTCTAATAGAAACCCATTTCGATGACATCTTTGCAAATATTCAGTTATAATGGTAGTAAATATTCGGTTTCCACCTAATATCTTGCTCTCTATCTCATCATGTAAAATATACTTGCATTTTCCAGTCAGAAATATATTTTTACACTTTGTATACGCTCGTCCAATGCTCATGCATTAAAATGGCTGGCGCTTTAAACCATTGACAAGGAGCTGCTCGTACACGCAGAAGGGACCGGAGATAATTTGAAGAAAAAAACAAACATGCAGCTGACAAAACACTCCGTTTTTGTTCGTTTTCCTCTGCAAACGACTATCTTCATCTGTCTATTTAAAAGAAAAATGCATTTGGGTAGTTTTGTGCCTTTTCTGAACTTGACAGTTTCTATAGACTAACTCGCAGCAGAAATGGCTGGCGCATAGCCTTTGTTACAAACGGCATTGCACCAAGCCATAGCAATAGGGATAGCCCACAACTTTGGAAAATAGTTAAATATGTCGAAGTTGGCCATGACAGCGGGAAAAACATGGAAGGAATAAGGAGAAGGATGTCTGCTTTATCTAGCATTAATATTTTGTTGTGGGAGCGTATATTTTTTACAGAATCGTCTTCGAAAACCCAGGGGGTGTGTTCGGCTTTGTTAGGCTAAAAAGCCTTCCCCTCGTTCGTCCCACAGAAGCCATTTTAATGAATGGGCGCTATTGCAAAGAAGAGCAAACCTTTCCTACTCTATACTGCTAGTACCAATAGCCTATGCTTATACTGGGAGCGAAAGCATTGCGTTTGGAGCCTAATTCTGTCAAAGTAATGGATTTTAAAGAAACGTATTAGCAAGGAATGCAAGATGGAGGAAAATAAACAGCAGTTTCTCTCATGAGGACGCATTTCACAAAATGGAAGATGAATAAATCGCGTTGATGACCTTTCTGTTTTGTGAGAGCGAACTCGCCGCGCAATAGCATCATAATAACCCGTAGCGCACATAGGCTTTATAGCTGGTGAGGCAGTAAGAATGTATGGGAGTTAAATAGAGTGATCCAAAGTTTTAGACGGGAAAAAATACAGTGATAAAAAAAAAAAAACAGTAATGGACATGGGCGTTGGCGACAAAGGAAAATGGCATTTCCTTTCAGAAAGCATTTTTATTTTCATATATTTTGATCCATAATTTCAAATGAATAAATTAGCATTATAATGTGTTTTCCCACAGGATTAAATGATAGGCTAATGAAGTAATACTTCTTTTTTACATTTCTATTTTTAAAAATGAAATAAAATAAATTCTATCAGATAATCAGAAATTAGCCTGTAATTTATCATTAAAAAAAAAAAAAGCAATTTAGGGCTCACCAGTTTATTGTTGAACCCCCAGAGGAATTTAAGGCTGAATTAAATAAGCAATGACAAATATAGCTCATTAATAATCTGAACACATCCTCACATCTAATGGGGAGGGTCCTTTGGCCCACGCCAGATTTGGTTTGGTAATGACTAACATCACCTTCTCTGAAGCCAATTTAAATTGAGATGCCTGTGTGAAATCCGTTGTTTTATTCATTTCTTGAAATTGTCAGACCATTGTTGTTATGCAAAGGAGATTTTGTGCAGCTAAAGATCATTGTTCATTGTGGGTGACAATCAGTATTTAATGACATTTCAACCCCCTCCCTTCTGGCTTTCAGACACTAATAGAAAATCAGAAGGTCAAGGTGAACAAGCTCCCCCTGTCTGATCAGTATGGCCAAAGGGGACCCCAGAAAGCCCAAGGGCAAGATGTCCGCCTACGCCTACTTCGTACAGACGTGCCATGAAGAGCACAAGAAGAAGACCCCTGAGATCCCTGTCAACTTCACAGAGTTCTCCAAGAAATGCTCTGGGAGATGGAAGGTTGGTCCGCCCAGTCATATCAGTACCGTAGTCATGGTGACACTTGCATGTCAGTCACTTCAAACATGACACAAACTTGGTCTGGCTTGTGCACTTTAAAATGGTAGGCCTATACTTAATTCTGTTTATAATAGATTGTAATTTTTCATCCATACAGATTAGAATTTAAATTGATAAAATAAATAGAATTCAGTAATACATAATTGAATCTGAACAAAAGCAAACACATAAACACCTTCATATTTTATTCACTATGGTTTACTTGCAATGGCAAACAGCAGCCTCATACATACAGTAGCTGTATAATTTGTGTGACAGTAGTGGGAGTTGCACACAATAACATCAATTTCCCTGATTAACCTGATTTCTTCAGAGCAGCTCAGTGTGACTAAAGCGTATTTCTCTCTGTCCACAGATGATGACGGAGAAAGAAAAGCTTAAGTTTGAAGACCTGGCCCGACAGGACAAGGTACGCTATGACCAAGAGATGATGCACTACAACCCAGGCAATAAGAGGGGCAAGAAGAAGGACCCCAATGCCCCCAAGAGACCACCGTATGTTAACCCCCTACTATCTGACTGTTATTTTTAACAGTGAACATTTCCGTTGTGTGTTATTGTACCTTGCATGAGCCTCAATAGGCCACTTGATTGTAACATTGTCTTTAATACTCCAATGAGTAGCCAATCAATGTGTACTGCATGGTAGGCTAAACATCTTTACTCACTTACAGCTCGGGTTTCTTCATCTTCTGCTCAGACCACCGGCCCAAAATTAAGGCCCAGTACCCCGGCCTCGGCATCGGAGATGTGGCCAAGAAACTCGGTGAAATCTGGAATAGTCTCCCAGATGGCAGTAAGCAGCCGTACCTACAGAAAGCTAACAAGCTGAAAGACAAGTATCAGAAGGTAAAGTCTCCTGTGTATATGTTCATGTAGGCCTACATGTAGTATTTTGTTACTATACTATCCTTCACTATACTGTACTGAATGTACCAGTATACATAAACCCTATGTATCATTTGAAATCACCCAGGCATTGTGTATATTTTGAAACATATCTCTTCATCATTCATTCTGAACCCTTTTCAATTTGTATAATATCAGGAGGCTTTTATGTTTGTTTATGTCATGCATAATTCCTTGTAAGGTAGCTCTTAAAAGATTGTATTTATTAGGAGCATGTTTTGTTACTAGGAGGTCTCCTTTTTGTAGCTCGAATTTCAGTCCATTTGTAAGTCACGTTGGTTAAAAACATCAGCTAGACAAATAGATGTGAAATGTGTCAGGTAAATGTAGCAAGCTCTCACTGAGATCTCCCCTTTCTTCACCTGCAGGACGTAGCTGACTACAGGTCAAAGGGCAAGGTGGGCGGCGGTGGTGTCAGCGGCGGCGGCGGTGGCGGCGGCGGCGGCGGTGGTGTTGGTGTTGGCGGCGGCGGAATGGGCATGAGTATGAGTATGGGCAATGGCATGGCCGTGGGTGCCATGAATATGGGCATGGGCATGGGCATGAGTATGGGTATGGCCCCCAAGCAGATGATGAAAGGCCACAAGGACGATGATGACGACGAAGATGATGATGAGGACGAGGAAGACGAGGATGAGGACGATGAGGACGATGATGAATAGACTGGATTTGCCCATGTATTTTGCTATAATTAGGCTATAATTACATTATTATTATTATTATTATTATTATTCCACCACAATTTCTTTTACAGTTGAAGTGCAGTAGGGATAAGGAAACACTGGTTGTCCTTCCGATCTGACTTCCCCTCCCAATTTCCACCATGAGTTCCTTTGACTATTCGTGTTTACTGTATGTGCTCTGCATCTCAAATTATGCTGCACTCAGTTGCAGGGCCACCAGTAGACTTTAGGAGCCCTTAACTTTCCAAGGAGTGAGTGAGTGTGAGTGTGTGTGTGTGTCTGTGTGTACAAGGGAGTGTGAGTCTTAGGGAGGGAGGAAGTTGGATTTCGGAGGCCCCAATCTACCAGAGATACATTTCAAGGGTATGGTAGCGCTCTGGTACGGTCTAGACTGTTGTTTCATGTGGGGGTGATGGAAGGCAGTCTTGGAGGCCCTGAGAGGTGCACTCAGAGGTGGAGCCGGTCACGCTCTGGTTTGAGGTAAAGAACTGATGCAGTGGGAGAGCAGCCCCGGGCTCCGAGCCCCTGATGGGTGTGTGTGTGTATGTGTGTGTGTTTGTGCGTGTTGCATCCACAATGTTGTCACAGTCCAATGTATTGACGATCTCTGTATTTAACCCACCTGGTGTATAATGAAATGCATTTAAACAAGTGGTAGCATTGCAGCATTTAAACATGTTCTTGTTTTATTATCCTTGACAAAGAGATGTCTAAGGTGGTGTGTGTGTGTAATGTGTATATGCTTGATATAGACTAGTTATTTTCTTGTGTTTTTGTTACGTTCATAGGTATTGAAAACTGTACATGTGTTGGTGTCGATGATACCCATGCACTACACACTACTTCAGTCTATCGGTTAATCCCATGGTTTTCTTTTGCATTGTTGTGGGGCTATTTGGAACGAAAGATCTATACGTTCCAGAATATCACGATATAGGCACCCATTAGCACTTAGACACCAGGGCCCTCGTGCTCATCTATAGGAAGAAAAGAGAAAGGTATAGCTATTTCTCTTTCTTTCTTAGATATGTTAACGTTTTTTTTCTTTTTTTTTGTTTTGCAAGGTGCATTTTTAATGTTAACTGTTGTGTATTCCTCATGTTTCATGAACAAACAGAGAGAGAGTGCGACTGTTGATGATAAATCTGTACTTATATGTATCTAAGATTTTCTTTTATATGTTTAGGATGCTATGTTTGCTATTAAAGCGACACATGCAGTTTTATAGCTGTGCTATTTCATTTTGCTGCTGCTCCTTCTGCCCATCTCACAGGCTGGGTGGAACAACAAGGAGTCTTTTTATTAACAAATTAATGTGTTTGTGTCTTATTAATGAACAACCTGAAGACCTGCAATAAAGACGCCAAACATACGCTATTTGGAATCATTATATCACTGCGAAACAGAGGACAAATTAGGGTGGGGGAAATGCACACAATTATCCCTAATGTCACCTGTGTGGCCCCTATAGTCGTTAGTATCTTGGTTACGTAGTCACAGAGAATTAGTCCTCTATGGCTTTAATGGCTCTTCTCAGTGAGTCCAATTGGTTCTATTATTACTCACAGCAGGGAGGACAAAAGATGTATTGTTGGACAATATTGACATCTTCTTCATGGTATGGATTCCACAATAATGTAAAAGGCTCAGAGTCTGGATGATCTAGGGGCCCTTAATCGAATTAAACCCGAGAAGACTGAATCACCCATTAGATTATCTTGATCCTCTTTGACCATGTGCCTTTTTTTTCACTCCGAGAGTCTGCTCCTGTTTTTTGGAAGTGTTCTGGCCGGGTTGTGAGGAGGATTTAAAGGGGGTGTTTGAAGAGCTGAGATTAGGGCAGTTATAAAGAGCACGGATGGGGAGATCTCAGTGGCTGTGATATGAGGTGAGGCTTGCCTTAAGTAAGCTGCAGGGGCCCTGCAGTTGAGAGATCTAATTGCTCTTAATTGAAGAGTTGATGTCCTCAACTTTACTAAGCAGGACAAGAGGGTGATTGTTTTTGCTCATATCTTACTCTTTTTTTTTTGACAGAATGTTAAATGGATTTCTTCAGTGAGCTTGTTGGCCATTTTTCAGCTGCAGGAGCATGTGAAAGATGAGGATGTCATTGAAATGTTGGAGTCAGGCTCCCGTGATTAAAAATAAAAGATAAAGGGGATGACTGTGCTGATTAATAGTGCAAATTAAAAGTTCAAAAGTTCATGAAGAAACTAATTATTTTTCTCAGCCGAGGAGGCTATTCGTATTATTTGGGGGAGGAGAAGTGCAGTTCCGCTACGGCGTCAGTAGATTTATCTTTGGGGGTGAAATCATCCGGAGAGCCATAGAATGTCACAAGGGAGCGGTTGAAGGTGTTGATTTAGAACAAATCAAAGTTTAAGCTTTGGAAAAAGTATTGCTCTAAAAGGGCCACCGTAACTTCATCACTTGTGGTGGACTGTCAGAAAATGTCTGTTCATTTTTAATCTTCTTTTTACTCCAAGTTATTTCTGACCACTGCTTTAAATGTGAATATCTTCAGTCATTTAACAGGTTAGTATTCATCACACATTTTACTTTTTCTGTCTGAGGGCTCTACTTGGCACGTATTCTGTTGTCAACATCACCTGACTCCTGTATCTTGGGTTAGACAGCCATTAGGATGTAACCGAGGGTGACCACGGGAGGATTATGGGATGGGTTTCATGCCTTTGAAACATTCCAAACCAACTCAATGCTTTGTGAGGACAGAACTCAATGGAGCAGTACAGAGTCAAAGAGTAAACAGCCATGCTGAGTGGTGCACATGTCAAGGGGAAACCCGCCTGGTTTGTATTGGCTTAAACACCAATTCAATTTCAGAATTTAGATGCGCTGTCTCCAGATGTTCTACTCTCTCTCTCTCTCTCTCTCTCTCTCTCTCTCTCTCTCTCTCTCTTCCTCCTTCTCTCTTGCTCTCTATCTCTCCACAAGACACTGGCCTCACATGGCACCTCCATGTTCTGTCAAGGGGAAACCCGCCTGGTTTGTATTGTCTTAAACACCAATTAAATGTCAGAACTTAGATGAGTTGTCTCCAGATGTTCTACTCCCTCTCCTGAAGATACTGACCTCAACGATGCCTCAACGTTCTGCTTATTAAGGCCTTGATTCTGCTGTCTTGCAGAAGCAAACAGATGTACACCAGGGACACATAGCAGATCTTATCGTACATTTTAGTCTTGTTGGAGTCTATCCATGTACAATGGGTGCAAACAAGTCTGTGTGGAAGACATACTGTACAGATGTCTGCATAGAGGGACCACAGGCACAGGAATAACATTCAAGCTCCAGTATAATAGGAGGGACTTGAATAGTGGACCCTCATGCATTAGCCTGCACAAAGAATAACTGGCCTAATAGGCCTTTGGTATTTGGAAAGAACTTTCATCTAGATGTTGCTCAACTCCTGGACAGCGAATGTAAAGCATCAACAAAAAGTTGTTTTCTTGGTACATCTCTCACAAGTGTGTTCATGTTCTTGAGTTTAATAAACACACCTTAACCAGACTCATCTGATATTATATTGTGTCAGCTGCTGCAAAAATTGTATCAACTATAATTGTATCAACTATACTGTAGAGTGACTTTTTGGGGTCAGTTTATTCTCAGCTCTCCTGCTGAGCAAGCAGGTGTACCAAGCTCTGAGCTGTTCTCTTTATACATTACTCTGTTGGGACTGTTGGGTTGAACAGTTTATGACCGTAAAACAGTATAACAGTTTATGACAGTAATTATAAGAAAATAAGTGTACTGCAGCATGAACAGTATAGACACATATGGAGTAGACTCCATAGTAGGCTACAGTATGTGTATATACTGTTCACATACTCTTTTTGCACTATATGAGTGCAGTAAGATAATATATTTTATTTATAATGCACTTTACATTAGTGATCTCAAAGTGCTACAGGTTAAAAACAAAAATAAGATGAGCAGTTTAATGAAAAAGAAAAAGAGGAAAAAAAGAAAAAGTTTAAGAACATCTAAAAGGGACCAAAAGTTTTGCTAAAGAAATGTCTTTAGGCCTTTTTCAAAACAGTCAGTGGATTGTGGTGCCCTCAAGGTGTCAGGGAGGGCATTCCACAGACGTGGGGCAGCAGCACAGAAAGCCCTATCTCCCATGATCCCAAGATAGCAGTAACATTATGAGAGGAGTAGAATATATGTGCAGTATGTAGAGTTTAGAAATATAAATAGAATACTATGGGTGGGATGGAGTAGGCCTAGTGCAATTGTCCAGGTAGGAAGGGGTTGTGACAGCCGCAGGGAAGAAGCTTCCTCTGAACCTGCTGGTCAGGTTGTGGAGAGACCTAGTAACACCTCCCGGAGGGGAGTGGGGTGAACAGTCATTGTTTGGGGTGAGAGCGGTCCTTGATGATGCTTCGCTTGCCCTGGATGACCTTGATTACTCCCCTACATTTTGACACAAGTATCTGTAGCCTATACGGTCTTCTCCTTGCATTCACAAAAACAGGCTTATTACTGCTGTGTTAATGCATTTGAGGGGAGTTGTCATTACTTTGCATTTCACGTCATGGCATGCCTTCCCAACATCAAGGTTACCGAGTCCAACATAAATGAATGGAGCAATAATAGTGGCACAAAAAGGGGGCTGTCTCTGGGTAAGGGGTGCCACACCAGGGTGACGCCAAAACCACTGGTTACGGAAAACCTCTTTGTTGAATCCAGTGCTTGATCGGAACGTCCTGTTCTTTGTTTTGCAGTTTGTTTTTCCACATTAAAAGATTGCGGAGGGAAAAAAACGGTAATTTTCCAACTGGGTCTATTCTGCAAGCGAGTTTTCCCCAAACTGAATATTCATTTCATTTCAGTTCATCCTTGACATCCTTGACCCCCCTTTTCACTTGAGTAAAGAATTCTGAGTCAGTACTTATACCACTCTTTTTTTCCTGCACTACTTCATGGAAAGTGTGTTCTTTCGCCATCTCTGGTGCAGACCCACCCTTCTCCAAACTCACAGTGGATATTATGTCAAGACGTCTGCAGAGTAGTTTAAAGAGGCTCTGTGGTCTTTTCAACTGCCCCTTTCTATGTCTTCTACGTTTTGAGGTATGCCAAAGATTGGCAGCAACTTAGAACATCTTGTGACAATCTTTTTCATGAAGTTTAATTCACAGGCTCAATGTGGTCTTAATTCAAAGTAATTTAGCCATAACCACTGGGTCACAATTCCTTTAATAGGCAATCTATTATGTCCACCCCACACTGTATACCCACCACCTTATGTATATTTCTGTTACCGTTTTTCCCTTATGGTCTTATGTTCTTGTTATGTTGTATGTAACAATAGCTTTGTAAACACTGTCCACAGTCATGCTAATAAAGCAACTTTGAATTTGAATTTTGCGTCAGAATCAATTCTGTCTCTAACACCTACACACTACTGTTCAAACAAAAGTTTGAAGTCGTTTAGAAATGCCCTTGTTTTCATCATTGATGTAGAAAGAAATGGCTGCTATAATGCAATATGCACATTGCCCATTATCAGCAACCATTCATCCAATGTTCCAAAAGCACATTCTGTTTACCAATCTGATATCATTTTAAATGGCTGAACCCTTTTATGTAAGCATATAATGTAATCTGTTGCCCTGATTAAAGAAACAATTCAATTGATCTCAGCTGGTGTTGTGTCTATAATGGAGTGGAATGGACATTTCTAACTCCAAACTTTTAAACGGCAGTGTATATGTGCACTGGTCTTGTGCACTTGCTCTCCTCATTCCCACATTTCAGCTTCCAGATCAGTATACACTATACAGTATACAGTATACATCATTCAGCAATCGTACACAATTTCAAGCCCACAACATTTTTTTCCCCAGACCACCATACGCTAGATGCCCATCCTGTCAGAATCACTAAAAAATAAAAAAGCCTCCGAAAAAGTTTCCTCCAGTGGAAACAAACAAATTGTGGGCAGCCTGTCTCCCAAACAAAAACAAAACACTGGAGTTTGTCTGGGAATTCAAAAGGATCTTTTTGGTCCTTGATTCCAATCTAATGTATGCTGTTTTGGACAAAAGCATTTTCTAGAAAATCTAAACATAAACAAACGTGACATCATGCCCAATCGCTAACTGCACCTTTAAGTCAATAAAGTAAACAGTGCTACACTGAGAACTCACCGCAGCCACAAGAACACGCTTGACTTCTGACATCCAATGAATCAACAAGCCACATACTGAGGTTCTAGGAGTTGAAGGGACATTGTAATTGACTCCAATGATGAATTGAATGTGAATACCATCCAATTTTCTCCAGTTTATCTTTCTTTTCTCAACATTTTCTCAGCTATATCAGTTCAGCCACTGTCCTTGCTTTGTTTGGGAAATGCTTGTTTAGTTTTTACTTCTTGTTTGACAAGATGGTCCTTTTCTAATGAAAAGGGATTATTCAACTCAAACTGGGAAAAGAAACTCTTAGTGCTGATTTCCCATACATGAATTAAGCCATAGCCCTAGAATAAAAGAGAATTTCAATGAAGATTTTATTGGGAACCCCAACTGCAAGTCCAGGACTATAGGGAAACTGGCTTTTAACATACTGAGAGTAAAGGTGATTAAAGTCACAGTGAGGGACAAACTTCACCATTGCACTATTGTATATTAATCTAAGTGTCTCAGATGCTATCAAATGTACAGTGTTGAGGCTGTTTTTCCCATCATGGAGAGAAGAATGAGAGCATAGAGTAACAGGCAGCATCATCAGGGCTCTTGTGACCTCCATCTTGCATATCCACAGGGCAGTCAGGTGGAGAGGATCTACATGTGCTTGTGTGTGTATGTGTGTCTCTGTGTGTGTGTGTGTGTGTGTGTGTGTGTGTGTGTGTGTGTGTGTGTGTGTGTGTGTGTGTGTGTGTGTGTGTGTGTGTGTGTGTGTGTGTGTGTGAGAGAGAGAGTGTGCGTCTGTCTGTCTGTGCATGGACACATATGTGAGGTAATTGTGCAAGACCAAAATATGTTCAAAGGGGAAATAAAGTAGTCACTGACATACAGTGTCTCTCCTGGCCCTGCGAGTGATTAACGTGTCGTCCAAGAGAGGGCACATTTGCTGACCAGCAGGAAACAGAACAGGGAAAGGAGGGCAGCAGAGGCTCTGCGGTCCTGTGTGAGCGCACTCTGGGTCTGGGACAGTGAGATCAGGAAGACAGCCCTGTATGTGCGATTGTGTTGGCTGATGGCAGGGCTGTCCTGCCCCACACAGAGCAGCTGACGTGAACAGGAACGTTGGGACTGCTGATGACAGACTGAGGTCAAGAAGAGTTTTCTGAGTGAAACGCATCCCATGCTGGAGAATCCTGTTTAGAAGCGTGATGATCACCAGAACTGATCTGAGGTTCTTCAAGAAACAGATCATTGCAAATAGAGCACCCTCGCCTTTCATATTTTTATATTAAATTAAGTATATATTGCTACAATTTGTTCAACAAACGTACTGTGTGTTAATTAGCTGTAATTTATCTGTAAGGCCTTAATTAACACCAGGAAGGCAGGACTGTTCTGTGTTTTCAGTGGAGGAAAGTGGAAATCTGTGGTGGTGCTGCTGCTCTGAAAAGCTAGCCTATGTAAAGGTTCACACTATCTAAAAAGTCAAGGTTAAAAGCATAACATATTCTCTTTCGTGACTGCATTGCAAACTTTCAACTAATGACACCACTCGGCAGCTATTCTGCATTTCAGTACCGGAGCCAACTCTTAATACATTCACCATTCCCTTAAATTACAGTGTTCATTCATATGTAGCAAACAACATCTTCTCATCAGCCTGGAGAAGTGAGAGCTATCTAAATACACAGTGATCGTTCAGCATACTGACATCTCTGTTCTGTTTCGTCTCCTATAATCTTTAAGAACACCTACGTTTGTGTTGCTAAAAATCCATGAAGATTGAAGTCATACCAACATGCAGTTCCGAAATGTTGCCAGCAGAGAGCACCAGGGAGTATGTTACTGTTGTTTCGTTGCCTGTCAGAGGACACAAGTGGTACCCTGTTGTGGGAAACTTGTAGAGAAATTAATAAGTAAACTGCATTACATGGAAGCTACTTTGAATACTTTTTAGGCTCTAGACGCTGCTAAAATAAGTAAATATGTATAGTTAAGTCACCTATTAGGCATACACTTCATGCAAACAACTTTAAAGGCACACTAGGCCTTGTAAAACCAGACCAGACTAGAAAGACAACATTACACAAATGAAAATGAATTGGCTAAAGGAAAGCAAGAAAGAGGAAATAATTGAAAGGGGATTGGAGGGAGGGCAGAGAGGAACATCAGCTCTTCTGGATGACAATATACCTTGGTAACAAAACTCCCTGACTCCAAATTATTGCATGCACGAAGCTGTTAAGGATGCAATTAGGCCTATTTGTTATTTTCTTTATCTATTACTGTGAGTTACACCCTCTCGCCGAAAATGAATGTAATTGGCAGTCCCATGGGCAGGGCGGGCATGCAAAGATAGAGCACAGTTCCGTGCATTTAATTGGATAGGACCACTGCCAGTTACGAGTAGAGCGAACGCCCCGAACATCCAGTGCTGCTGTCAGAGGCAGTCGACGGAATCGAGAGAGAGGTTTCCGTCTGCGGAAACGAATCGACAAGAGCGAGAGAGAGAGAGAGCAAATTCATAGGAGGAAGAAAGTCTGAAGAGAAAGGTGGACCCAGCTCAAACACACATTCACCTTACTTGAATACATTCATACTTAAAACATTGAAGATAAGGCCTGCGGAGATGGGCGATAAGGCGGGGACCAGGTAAGAGTCTTTTTTTCTCACCCCCCGGTTTCACCATAGGCTACTTTTCAAGTTTCGCTGTATTTCGAGAGATCGATGCAATAGGCTGTAGTGCAACATTGTTAACATAGCCTATATTACAAGCGCTTCATTAACCATTAGAGTGAACCAGTGTGGTGTCTCCGGAAAGTAGGCAGCGTTATAGGTTATTATCCTAACGATGGCACAGCTATTGGTGTCAAAAATGTATAGTGCTAGCGCGTTATGCAGCTAGGGAACGATTGAAAAGGACACCGCAGTTCAACCAACTGTCTGTCTACTTACGTAGGGTGGGGTTAGGACTGACCAGCTTTCGTGCTTCCAGCAAAATGGCAAAAATACATATCGGTGTCCTGCTTTTGATTCGGTTGTCCAGTCATCTGCTAGCTGGATCACTGGACACTTCCAGACTTGTTCGTGCTGAACAACGTGATTTCTTTACTCAACACTGTCATTTACTACTTATTAAGTAGGCTATGCGCGAATGTATCGAGTAAGGCTTCTTGTAACATTGTCTGTAAGTTGGAATATTGTTAATAAGCCATTTGATAGTGATACCAAGTCATCCGCAGCATTGCTGTTATTTTGTATCTGAACCCTTAGCTCTTTGGCTAACATTTCAGCCAACAGCGATGGCGTTTTTTATAAACAACTTCGGCTACACGAATGGGAAAATAGGCATAGGCTACAAAAATGATCAGTCAGATACTAGTTTGGAGGGAGATCCTTGTATAGGCTAGTCTGTGCCCTATGCGCAATCTGCATCAATGTAAGAGAGAAGTAACTGTTGCAACTTCCAGCTAAATATTTAACGCGCGTAGCTTGCGACTTCAAGCACAACTTCGTCCTTCGTTTGGATTTCCGTTTGTGACAACAGCGGATAACCAAACGTACCACGCAATCTAGGCTAAAGGGAGTCCGTGGATTTTTTTCTCTCTCCTTGTGCTCTGCGCTCTCTATGCGTTAAGAACGAATCAAACGACCGCTGCACTGTCGTGGTGGAGATGTGCGTGTGGTGAGCGTTGTAGCCTACAAAACCTAGTTTATTTCACATCCATTCCCCGCCCACGCTTTACGCATTGTGCTAGAATACTGACTGTAGAGAAGGGTAGCCTTGGTGCTTGTATTCTTCTTCTTTTTCTTTTAATTTTTAAATCTGCCTTGGGTGACTTCTATGGCGTTTCTTTGAAAGCACGGCTCTACACAAATATGTCACAGGCTCTTAGCGAGGACCCCCTCCTTCAGGTAGTGACGTGGGTTTGACGTCTGACTTTGAATACATTTTAATAGCCTACACGCACGGCACACACGTGGATTTGGATGTCATTGGAAAGTGCAAAAATGGAGTAGCCTACAGTAAATATGCCACCACTACAGGAGAATTTCCCGTAGGCCTACCTTTCCTTTTCCCCCCATATGTTTGGTCTTCAAGGGTTACCTGGGTATACAAACAGACCCTCAAGAGGCTTATAAGTTGTTTTCGCGTCGCACAGTGTGATAATCAGCTTAAAACATGTTTTTTTTGCCAGAAGGGAACAGTTGGCCTAGGCTCATGACAAAACAACTAAAGCAGGAAAGAACTCTGTGTATATAATTGATTGACACACATTCAGGATACCAAGAGGTTTGCCAGTGAGAGGAGTGAGTGTGTGTGTAGGTGTCACTGGCTGTTCTCTCTGAATTTCGGTTGGGTTGAGAACATTTAAAACTCTTTTTAACCATCCCTCTCTCTCTCTCTCTCTCTCTCTCTCTCTCTCTCTCTCTCATACATCCAACTATTATTTTTGTTGCCTGCCCTCTCTCCTCCTCATCAGTATGATCTCATTTGTTCATTACCCTTCTCCTTTCCTCTCTGTAATTCTCTCCGTCTCTCGCTCAATTCACAAGAGATGTGTAGGCCGGGAGGTGTGGGAGCATATACAGCTCCATGATGCTGCTCTCAGTGGCTCATCCAGCACTGCTGCAGGCAGGTTGCAGGATTGGTTAAAATGCAATTCGATTATCAACTGTGTTATTTGTTGACTTAGTCTTTGTCTCATTTTCCACTAACAAGAACATGACTAAGTGCGAGGGTGACCGGTCAGTTACAATGAGAAACCTCAGGTGGGAAGGTTGAGAGACCCACTGTGTTACAGCCAACTCGCGTCATGTGTGCATTTTACTTTCCGCCTCTGCAGTCATTGTGGTTGCAGCTCTAAACCCACCAGTGAAAAAAGGCATATGAAATATTTGAATATAGGTTTCATTAGATGCAGTGTGCTGTGTCGAACCACAGTTTCATTTGGTGCGTGCGTTTCACTGATTCCCCACCACTGCTTTTTGTGATGGATTTATGTATCTCTTTATGATTTCTTAAATCTTGATAGCCATCTAAATTGACACTTTTCCAGTGAAGCTGTGAGTCAACCATTTTTGCCGTCTCAAAATGACTTGCTAGCCATGTCACCTCAACTTGCAAGAATATGTAACGATGTGTAGCAGCTTGTAACTTGACCTTGGAGGGAGATTCCTTTTGTGTTTTTGACCAGCATGCAACCTGTGTGAAAGTTTAATTGATGGTGTTGTAACATCCACCTCAAACTAGTTGCATCATGTCTTTCTTTTTTCTTTGAAATATTGGCGACAGTATTGGCACGAGGTCCTGAATATTCCACAACGTCGAGAACAAGAAATTAACGGCAAAGAAATTGCAAAATGGCAAACATCAAACAAGAGTTCGTTGCCAGCTTCAGTCTTGCATGGTGGAAGAAGCAAACAGTCTCACTGGGGCAGGTGGGGTGGCACGTTCGAGGAGGGAGAAGGAACCCCCCTTTGCACACAGAAGCATTCCTGCACCTCCTCAAGGTGAGCCGGTCTGTGTGTGGAGAGATTCCTTCAGTGACCGGGGGCCTCCATCGGACGTCACACGTCCAACAGAACGCGAGGGCAAGCAACAGGCGTTCGTCTCCAGTGATTCAGAGAAAAGCCCCTTTGAACTGCAGAGTGTGTAGGCATGCAGGCACTTAAAGTGCAGAAGACGGGCGCTGCATGGAAGGTGTAGACCAGTCAGACCTATAAACGGATGCCTTGCTCAGGTTAGCAGCTGTGAAATCCCTCTGCTCTCACTATTGTGAGTTCACAGGATTTTCCACCCATCGTTTATCCAAATGGCTGTAGGTGGACCACATTAACAAGATGAGGTGTACTCATTAATTGATGGAGCTGCCAAACAACGGAGGATTAATGTGTCCTTTGTTGACCTTTCGGGAGTGAAGGTTGCCGCCCATTGAAGAGGGCATTTTAGATTTTAATCTTCTCCCATTTCTTGCACATATCCCAGTGTGTGTCCTTGTCAACCCCTCCCTCTCCTCTTTTTATACTGTTCAGTTGTTTCTCTCTATCCCTTTCCACCCACCCAACATTCAATCCGGGTGTGTGACCACTCCAGACCAGAGAGGCTTTGCTATTTCCATGGTAACAGCAACAAGCAGTTCCGCCATGAGCTGTCCAAAGTCCTGCCTGTTTACAGAGGCAAATGTTATTGCCAGAATGAGCCCTCTAACCAAATGACCTTCCCTTGCTTCTCTCCTCTGCTCTGCTCTGCTTGTATGCATACTTTTTCTCTCACTACCAGTCAGTCACTATCTGTGTACTCTGTATCTTCCTTCCTCTTTTTTCATTTCAACTCGTAATCTGTCCATCTCGTAATCTGTCCATCATATACGGTCAGAAGCTCCTACATTATGTGTTGAGGTGCCTGCAATTTTCAGCTGTGTGTGTGTGTGTGTGTGTGTGTGTGTGTGTGTGTGTGTGTGTGTGTAGTTGCGTGGTTGCAGTCGCCTCATTTGATGTGTTTGTAGTGTATGTGTGTTCACACTTTTTCTGTCTCGTCATACCGGCTTATACTGTCAGTCACCCACCTTCACACTTTGTTAGCACGCATACACACACACACACACACACACACACACACAGACATGCACGCATGCAGAAGCGCCTCACCATCTCATCTGTTTAATGGTGTTATTATCTGGTGCTTGCCCGGTGAGCCTATAAATTTGTCTGGCTGGGTGAACAGCTGCCTCCCGGGAGCCTTGGGTCCCGTGCTTTATGTACTCTCCCAGCACCCTTCCTCCTCCTTCCTCCGTTCCAGCGGTCTCGTCCCGATGCGCTCGCTCTCGGTCACACACTCTCTCACGGTCACACCGCCACATCTCCATTCGTTCTCTCTCACGGTCACAACGCACTCGGACGATGGACAGGAAAGGGGCCTGCGCTGCCCGTACCTGGAGCGAGTGCTGTGACAAACGTGTCAAGCCATGATGTCACTGCGAAAACGTCTACATCTTCGCACGCAACATGCTGTCACTGTCTTAGAAACATTGTGTGTGTGTGTGTGTGTGTGTGAGTGTGTGTGCATTCATGTGTGTGTTTGAAGATGCATCCACCTGTTGGTTAGCTAGCTTCTTGGGTATGCTAGCTATGCAGATGAATTCGCTCTTGGCATTTGGCCCTAGAGTGGAGTAGCATTGGAGAAGTATTTGAAACCTTGTGTGTGTGTGTTTAAAGATGCATCCACCTGTTGATTCGCTAGCTTCTTGGGTAGGCTAGCTCTGCAGATGAATTGGCTGGTGGCATTTGGCCCTAGAGTGGAGCAGTAGCATTGTCTCAGTGATTGTGCTGTAGCTCAAAGCATTAGTCTCTCGGCTGCACATCCTCTCCACTGTCAACATGGTGATGGGGAATGGGCCACGGGGGTGAGAGCCGAGTGTTTTGTGGGGTTCGGCTGACAGGACATAATGTCCGCTCTGGGAGACCAAATGAAACTTGCGGCTTGACCATGATTGGATTCAAGTGAGGAGAGTGTACACACATAGACAAACACACACGCGCGCACACAAACACACACATACGCGCAAACATTGCGAAATGGGAGCTGGCCATTGTCCGCACCAGATGGTTAATGCTTCAGATGCAGAGACCTCTTCATGCAGGGGAATTATTTTCTGATAAAGAGCTTCTTTTTGTGTGTGATAAATACCAATCAGCATGGGTAGATACTCCATATATGTGTGTGTGTGTGTGTGTGTGTGTGTGTGTGAGATCCTCCATTCTGTCAATCTTGCCATCTGAACACCACCTCCTCCAAAGCCCACTCCCGTCTGCCTCTTCTCTAGTGCTGCACCTCATCAAGGTGGTGCCTGCGTCTGGTCTGCGTGGGCAACAGCGTCTACTTGAGCGCTCACTTGAATCTCCACCTCTCCATCACTCCTCTCCTCCATCTCTGGTCCCATTGCACCAGAGACCCCACCACCGCTACTACCACTACTAGCGCTCTTACCACGGCCACTGCTGCGGCCTAACAGGGGAGCTACACCAGACGCGTACTGTAACTGAAGCGTTCCGTTCGCGACGCGTAAAATCCATTTTAGAAGATGGTCTATTTTTTTCGAATGTACGCGCCACTGTTGCGTCTGGTGTAGCTACTTCCATTGACTACAGTGATAATTGACTGCTGCGACCGGCTGCAACATACGCGTCGTGAACGGAACGCTTCAGTTACGCGTCTGGTGTAGCTCCCCTGTAAGGGTTGTGTCCTCTTTGCTGTTGTGTTACCATTGTTGCGTGTGGTCCCTTTCTTTGTCTCGACGTGTTTAATTCGCTCCCTCTCGTTCTCTCGTTCGCTCGTTCTCTCGTTTTGTCTGTCTCTCTCACTACTGCTGCTGCTGCTGCTGCTGCGGCTGCTGTGACTGGCGCTGCTCCAGGGGAGATGGAGACAGATGTGTCTGGGCCGTGCTGCTGCTCTGTGCTGTGCTGTGCTGTGCTGTGCTGTGCTGTCTGCTGTGTGGTGGGGTGGGGCGGTTAGCCCAGAGCCCTGTGGGTGGAAGAAGGTGGTGTGGGTTAGGCTGAGGTGGCAACGAAGCGGATGCTGCACGCGCTCAAATCTGTTGCAGTGTCTCCACGCAGGCAGCTGTTCAGGGCCGGTGTGGCCTGGCTGGGTGTCGCCTGGTTGGGTGCAGATCGTGCGGCGATAAATAAGTTGGGCTTTTGTTGAGTGTTTGCGTGTTAGCTGTGTTGCCATTGTTGCGTGTGGTCCCTTTCTTTGTCTCTGCATTTGTTGTGCTCCCTCTTGCTCTCCCTTTCTCTCTGTCTGTCTGTCACTCTCTCTCTCTCTTATGTGCCTGCCCTACACACACACACACACACACACACACATACATACATACTACACACACTTACACAATATGGATTTTGAATCCAATCATTTCTTGGCCTCTCTCTCTCTCTCTCTCTTTTATTGGGCCTCTTTCTCACTCCTCCCCCCATCTCTCTCTCTGCTCTTATCTCGTCTCTCACAGCTCTTATATCAGTCACTTTCAATTGGGCTGTTTCTCACAGTCCCATGCATTTGCATGTTGTTTGTATATCTGCAGATGCATGCACAATGCGCGCACACACACACCAAGAGAAACACATGGAGACACACACACACACACAGACACACCCACACACAGACACACACACACAGACACACACACACAGACACACACACACACACTGGTCATCCTACACCACTGTGCATGGCTCTGTAAATGTGGTGTCTGAATATCGACTGCAGTTAAAAGCCCTTCATAATGGAGTCTAGTGTTTGTCCAGCCCGCCCTGTCTCACTGTCTGTGTCGTTTTTTCTTTTATCCCTCTATCTCTCTCTCTCCCTTCATCTGTTATCTGTTTGTTTGTGCAATGTCCACTGCTCTCTTCCTCTGTTTCTTTTTCCTCTTCTCTTCTCATTTGTATCTTTCTATCACTCTCTCTCTTCTCTCTTCCTCACTCTCTTGTCTTTCAAACTTTTTTCCTCCTCTCCGCTCTTATTTGCTCCTTATTTCAGTCTCTTGCCGATATGGGAAGAGTGAGTGTGTCTGTGTGTGTATGTGTGTGTGGTGTGTGTGCGTGTGTGTGTGAGCAGGATTGCGGAGAGTGTGTTTGCGTAGTGGGGATCCTCTCTCTTCCTGCTGCTAATCAGGAGGGCCTGTAGGAGCAGGAGCGGTAGTGGCGGTGGTGGGTGGTGCTGGTGGTGGTGCTGGTGGGTGGTGCTGATGGTGCTGCTGGTGGAATGTGGGCCCAGCACGGGCGGCTCACACGGGACCGCTTCCAGCCGGGCCAGCTGGGCTTGATTGAAAGGCAGCTGCGGCGGCGGAGCGGAACCGACCCGATCTGGGCTGGACCGGGCTGGACCGGGCTGGGTTGGGTGGAGGAGAGTTCACGGAGCGTGTGGGATCAGCCTCTCCGCTCCCCTGATGTCAGACATTTCATTTGTTTGTGTGTTTGTTTGTTTGTTTTTTTAAATGGGCTCGAAATATATCTGGCCAAAGCCACGCTCTCTTAAAAAAACATTCCTGCTCTTATTTTTGCCGCAGGTCTCGGGAGGCTTGAGCCATTCTTCCATTTTGATTTCCCTCGGAAAAAAAGAAAAAACCCAGTTGGTTTTATTGCCGCATTAAGATAGAGGCCCCTCTCTCCCTCCCTCGCTGGCTCATTCCCTTCTTCCTCTTTGTTCTTCTCCTTCTTCTTCTTCTTCTTTTTCATCTCTCTCTCTGCTTTCTTCCTCTTTCCCTCTCCCCAAGTCTCTCTCTCTCTCTCTCTGTCTAATCCTGTTTAATGCTGTTATGTGGCAGTATGTTGAGGTTGTTGTGGCGCTCTGTTAAAATAAGAGAAGGGAGGGCAGGGGAGGGGAGGGGAGGGGAGGGGAGGCTCTGTGTTGTCTTGTGGGAGGAGAGGAGTGTGGAGAGGGGGGGTGGAGAGGTAACTTTTTTCCCAAACCCAGAAAAGGGAAGGGATCCTGACGTCAGAGGGAGAGGATGGGTGGGTGGTGATGTATGTTTGTGAAATCATGATGGTGTAGGTGTGTGTGAGTGTGTGTGTGTGTGTGTGTGTGTGTGCGCACAAACTGTTGGAAATGATGGCACCCCTCCCATATCCCATGTGTCAGTGGAAAACAACTGGGGGGCGGGGGGTACTCCTCGCAAATAGGAGAGGGAAATGTTTTTACACTGCAGGAGGGTGTGTGTGTGTTTTTCTCAGTGTGTGTGTGTGTGTGTTTGTGTGTGTGCGCGCGCTAACTGGCCCACCACTGGTGCTGACTGACGCAGGCTGCATATTCAGAGAGGCAACAAATACCTGACCTGCTCCCTCTTAATCTCCTCCTCCTCATGTCTCCCATATCTGTACATCTGTCCCCTCTCTCTCTCTCTCTGTCTCTCTCTCTCTCTCTGTCTCTCTATCTCTCTATCTCTCTGTCTCTGTCCTAGTGGAGCTCTGACTCCACAGCCCCCAAGCTGCAGTGGGAGCACAGCCTCTCCTCTCTGGGCAGCCAGCTCTGCCTGTGTCTGCCTTTGTCAGTGGAGAGACTGTGCTCACCGAGTCTGTACTATAGTCATGGTTTCCCTGAGTTTGGGGTGTGTACTTAGTGTACTCAGGTAATTAGCTTTTATGTATTTATGTTTTAGGGCCAAATAACGTTGTCATGTAGATTGTGTTTTTGGTTAACCTACTTCTTTCCATTAGGCCTCTCTCTCTCTCTGTGTGTCTCACTCTCTCTGTTTCTCTGTGTTTGGAAGCGATTGAAGATTGAAATGGTTGACATGTGTGAGTTTGAGGAGATGATATTAAAGGCATGTGTTTGTCTGCTGTGTGTTTCTGTTTATGCGTGAGTGTGTCTAGAGTTCACAGGAAACGCACTGAAAGCGCACATGCTAACATTAGTGTGCCTGTGCTATATGGGAAATGCTTGACCTTAGTTTAGTAGGCCTATGTCTGTGGTAGGGCTTTGACTCCGAACTTCGTTATTCGAATATAATTCGAATTTTTGAAAAATATATGATATTCGAACGAATTTTAGGCAGCTCTTAATATTCGAACCTGTTATGAGCATTATTTTTTGGTACATCTGTTTGCATGCAAACTTTGTTTTCAGATTCAGCGGCTTTCTCACATCTGGTAAAGTCATGAATCATGAGCTCATTATCAAGGCTATATTAGGCTTACTCATCTGGGCTCCTGTAGGTGATGTTAGCGAGTGGTTTGACTAGCCTATTCAGTTTCCCCACGTGTGTGTAAGTTTCAAGGTAAGCTAGTAACTTCCTCATTGGGACAGGCCCTTTTAAGTCTTGGAGTTGGAAGACGTATTGAGATGGTCAATCAACTTGAATGCAAGAGTTTTAATCTGTGCAGCATGCTAATCATGCTAACCGGATAATTTAGCTTGTTGTCTTCAATGCGTCATATTGCTTTCACGATTGTGAAGGTTTAGGATGCATGTAGAGGGACGGGTGTCCATTGAGCGCGCACGAGGGAGGACGAGAGAAAGCGGGCCATGGAGAATGAGTTTAGACTACTTAGGCTATACTGTTTGGTAAAGTTGTATGCATAGTGCATACTGTTTGGTAAAGTTGTATGCATAGTGCTTCCACCTGAACAGCGTTATGTCGGTGCAATCAAGCTTCCAGGGATCTTGTTTTCATGGAGACAGACGCGGTCTGCACGGAGTGGAGGGGCTGTGAACACGTGTGTGTGTGTATGTTTGTGTGAGAGAGAGAGAGACACAGACGCATGAGTGACAGAGAGACGGAGGGAGAGCAGGAAAAGGAAATTCAGCTTAATGAATGCTGCGTGTTTTTCCAATAGCATAAAAATAATGGTCAAAATATTATTAACAAATATTCGAATACATTCGAAGTTTGATATTAATAACCAAACGAACTTCGAATATGATTTTTGGCCAAAAGTCAAAGCCCTAGTCTGTGGCGAGGAACTCGGATGATGGAACTACTAGGTGTGTGTGTGTGTGTGTGTGTGTGTGTGTGTATGTGTAGGTGGGGTGTTTTAAGTGAAAAAGAAGCAAAGGTTTTGTTTTGTTTGTCTGTGTGTCTACATGTTCATACGTCTTATCCAAAGTTAACACCCTAGGCGGGCCTGAACTAGTTCACGTACAGTATGTGTGTGTGTGTGTGTGTTTGGGTGCTGATGGGGGCTTATGATAATGAAATGGGTTGATAATGAAGGGAGGCTTAGCTGTGTCCCCACGACTTTGGCAATATAATTACTCTCCCCACCGCACTCCTGAGGGGGGCTCTAATCTGGTGGTGACGCAGGTGTCAGAGGAAACATGCTGCGCCTGTGTGTCTGTGTGTGTGTGTGTGTGTGTGTGTGTGAGAGAGTGAGAGTGTTTCATGTTTGTCAATGTGTGAGTGAGTGTGTGTGTTCATGTGTGAGAGAGAGTGAGAGTGTTTCATGTTTGTCAGTGTGTGAGTGTGTGTGTGTCATTTAGGTCCCTAAGTGAGTGTGTGTGCTGCTGTACCCCAGATCTGGTCAGCAGCACGCTGAGAGCAGAAGGGTGGAGGCCTGTGACCTCATGGTCATCTCCAGGGCTCCATCCCTGTGACTCGTGCACCCACCAGCGTCCCTCAGCTCTCCTCACTAATGGGCATCACACACACACACTACAGTCTGCTACAGTGCAGTTAGGCCTACTGTGCATAAGTCTCTCATTAGGCATGGCCATCACCATATAGAGTCTGTGTGCCATGATTTATGATGAGAAGGACTATAGAGCATATTATAGCAACTGTGCGTATGGTTTGGGGTGCGGATCTGTATAGTTTTTTGGTCAGTGGCAGGAGTCCTGGACACAGCTTGTAAATCACACGTGGCCCAGTTCCCTGTGAATGTAGCGTGTGTGGCTAGTGACTTACAGATGTGCTCTCTGTGTCTCTTGGTGGTGGGAAAGCCAGGTCTTAGTGCACTGAGCTGTGTGTGTGTGTGTGTGTGTGTGTGTGTGGTTTTGTTTTAGTGAGTGTGGGGGGTCGAGGGAACTTCCTCCTGCTGTGAGTGACACAGATATCAGAGTTGTGATTGGCAGCTGTCAGAAGTAGCTGATGGTCGGGGGTTTGGCTGTGGTGTGAGATGGGAGCACAGGTGATCTTTTTATGTGCTGGGTGCAATGTAGGAGCCATATCAGAATCCAACCAGCATAGGTAAATACTGTGTGTGTGTGTGTGTGTGTGTTTGTGTGTATGCAATATGGGTGGCATTTACCTGACCTTCCAGCATATAACTGATGCTGGATTTAGAGGTCACAGTTGGTGACTTATATACTGTGTGTGTGTGTGTGTGTATGTGTTTGTTTGTGTGCGTTCATGTGAGTGCCTGCCTGTGTGTGTGTGTGGGCGGCCGTTGTAGGGCTTCACTGTGTACCGGTACAGTACATGATGTCCTGTGTGTGTGTGTGTGTGTGTGAGTGTGTGTGTGTGTGTGTGTGTGTGTGTGCCATAAGCCCACTCCCATCCTCTGTACCTTGTGTTTAGTCACAAGGGCAACACACAGTCAGGCAGGCACTTGTCACTCATCATGGAAAAAACTTGGAATTCATTCTCTCTCTCCCTCTCTCTCTCTCTCTCTCTCTCTCTCTCTCTCCCTCTCTCTCCCTCTCTCTCTCACACACTGTCTTTGTCCCTCGTTCTGCGAGGTCGACTTCCTGCCTCCAGTGGTTCTCCAGTTCACTAGCTGTCACTCCGCTCTTACCTCCAGGCTGAACTTTTCTTTGGAATGAGGAAGACGGTTCAGTACGGTATTAATGTATGCTGGTTTCGTTAGAATGATCTCGTTAGGCACACAAAGTGTGTGTGTGTGTGTGTGTGTGTGTGTGTATGTGTGTGTGTGGGAGTGTCTAAATTCTGTGTGAGTGTGTGACCTCCTCTCCTTTGCTGTGGTCTGACCTGTCTCACACACCAGTGCCGCTTTGCCCCGTGTGCTCCCGCGGGTCTCACACACACACACCAACTTGGTTCGACGTAATTGGGTCTCTGCTCTGTGTGTGTGTCTGTGTGTGTGTTTGTGTGAGAGAGAGAGAGTCCCAGCACAGGTGTGCCTATGCGTGTGAAGAGTGTGTATGTGTGTGTATGTGTGTGAGAGAGAGATGCTGTGTGTGTGTGTGACTGAGTGTATGCGTGAGGGAGAGAGAGAGAGAGAAGCCCTCTCTCACACCTTCACAATAAGAGCAGGAAATTAGTGTGCAGCATAGAGGAAGTGTGACCAAGGCCTGATTGGGTAACAGCTCTGACTCCACCACTTCTCTTCCTCTCTTCCTCCATGCCTCTCTCTGTGTCTCTCCGTCTCTCTCTACCTCCTCTCACTCCCCACTTTTTGTCAGTCAGCTGTTTCTCCTTTTTTTTCTCTCTATCTCTCGCTTGATCACTTGGCTTCACTCTCGAGCATTTCATTTCAGGCTGTGGATCTTTAAGGTGATTTAAACTTTAAATGTAAAATCTATGGCCTGGTCATAAAAATGAGACAATTCCAACTTCATCTCATATTTTAGTAACCTTACCTTTGTGCTTGGACCCTCTAACCAATTGGGTTGTTCTAGAAATGTGATAGTATACTTGGCTTCTAAGGGAACTGTAGGTTATGACTTTTTAGGTTGGTTTTAGATTTTTGTTTTTGTTTTTAGTTTGCTCTAAGCAAGTATCTGATTTTCTTCTTTTGGTGCTACAATGTTTTGGCACTGCAGCCTCTGCAAGGAAAACTATTAGAGTGGGGGAGAGAGGGGGGGGGGGGCTTGAAAAGGGGATGACAGAAATAAGAGTAGAGAAAGAAGGCATGACATCATGCGGTCGTGTTGAAGATAGTGGATGGAGGGATGTAGAGAGTTTTTGAAAAGAGGACAAATGTGTTGAGCCCATGAGAGTGCTTTTGTGTGTGTGTGTGTGTGAGAGAGAGAAAGACTGATAGCGAGAAGGTGTGTGTGTGTGTGTGTGTGTGTGGGGGGGGGGGGGGGTCTATGTAGAGGAAAGGTAAGGCAGGGCTTCCTCGTACTGGCGAAAGGAAGCTAAAGACCAGCGCTTTTGTGCTTTTTGTGGCCGTTCAGCAAAAGCATAGGAAACCACCCCTGCAACCCTCTAGGACAGAGATGGGGGGAGACGAGGGGAGAGGGGGACGGAGAGATCTGGAGAGAGACAATGAGAGAGAGCAGGAGCCAGTGATGAAGAGGGTGACTGAGAGAGGATGCGCTAGAAAGAGAGGGAGAGAGAGAGAGAGGTGAGCGAGAGAGGGGTGAGTAACAAGAGCAGTAAAGGCCCAGGGATTATGGTCCTCACGGCTGTTAGGGGCTTTTAAAAGATTACGGCACCACTCTATTACCCACGCTTCACCTGCCCGGCCAGATTTAGCACCCAATATTCCAGCCGGCTGCGGCGACTCTCCCCTCCAGCCAGCCAAAGGCTCCGGGCCAGCGCCCTCACGAGGCCTGCCCAGACACGGGGCCTCTTCCTGGGCCGCTCACCTCAGACGACCTGGCCAGAGCCTCCCCTAAAGGTGAAACCTCCACCACTAGAAGATGGAGAGACAAGCATATTGACTACTCTCTGTCGCTCTTTCTCTCTCTTCCTCTCTCTCTCTCCCTCTCCCTCTCTCTCGACTCCGTCTCCGTGCAGTGGTAGTCGGAGCACAGCGATGCCTTTTGGCAAGCCCCTGCTCTCGGTAGCAGGATGCTGGTCTATTGTTCCCCCCACGTCTGCTCTTATCTGGAGTCTCTCCATGTTTCTCTGCTACACCTACCCCCCATTGTCATTCATGTCTCCTCCGTCAGTGCCCTCGTTGGTGCTCCATCTATTCCCCTCACTCCTCCACTCACACACTCCTGCTAATGATGCTCTGTTAGGGGCGAATGTGCTGTCCTGTCCCACTACTGACAGGGGATGATTTGAACAAGCGTTTGCCCATACCAGCGCCGATTACCTTTAGGCAATTACGCAGCATTCAGAATGGACTGTCTTATGACATACTGTCACACTCAGCTAGCGTAGAGTGTTCAATGGAGATGTGAAATGTACTGCGGAATACGAAGTGGACCACTCCCAACTGAAAGGTGTGTTCAGGGTGCGAAACATGTCCTTGCTACTTTAAAAACCAGAATAAAAGTGGCTGAATGAAAAGTGGTGGGTTGTTCATTGCTGATCTGATTTCTTCTGATGCCATCTAGGCCAGGTAATCGTATTTACACCTCTCTGTTCACACTCTCACTGGATCATCTAGCCCTGCGTATTGAGCAGCGTGTCTGGTCGGCCTCAGGACTCGGGAGCGTTTGGGAGCGTTCAGCAGCGCTCGATCGCTGGATCGCTCGATGGCTCACCCGCCTCCCTGCAGAGGCTCTTGCCAGGGAGGAGTGCAGACAAAAGGGAGGGAGACGAGTTAGGCTGAGCTCCTCACACCGTTTGGGCATTGGGCTTTGTGCTCTCCCACCATTTATTTTGTGTGTGTTATCTCTTTTCTTCCGATGGTGCGCTCCCTCCCTCGCTCTCGCTCTCCCTCTCCCTCACGCAGGGAAGATGGAGAGTTGACAAAGGTATGAGGAGTCATTTGGGTCTGTCTTTTTCTCACTCCCCCTCTACAGAGTAGACGAGCTGAAAAGGCTTCTCACTCTGTCACTTCTTCCATGCAGAGATGACAAGTTCGAGTTCGATTCCCTTGTTCCCTCTCTCTCTCTCTCTCTGGTCGTTTTTCTCTTCCCTTGCTCCCTCGCTCGCTCTCTCTCTCTCTCTCTCTCTTTCTCTCTGATCATTCTTCTCTTCCCTTGCTCCCTCTCTCTCTCTCTCTCTGATCATTCTTCTCTTCCCTTGTTCCCTCTCTCGATCTCTCTTTAGTCGTTCTTCTCTTCCCTTTCTCCCTCTCTTTCTATCTCTCTCTAGTCGTTCTTCTCTTCCCTTGTTCCCTCTCTCTCTATCCCTCTCTCTCTGGTCGTCCTTGTCTTCCTTCCCTGTGATCCGTGTCTGATTGCGATCCCTCCCCGCGGTCCTCTGCGCGGGAGCCCGGTGAAGTAAGCTGTGGCCGGCGGGCCGTGGGCGGCGGGGAGCCTCGCGTCCAGTCCCCCCTCTCTCATCCTGACCACGGGGGGAGAGGAGCTCGCCTCGCCTCCCCTCAGCCCTCCACGCTCAATAAGGGGCCTAATGACGCCGTGTGGGAACAGTGCTAGAGGAGCCCTAAGCTGATGAGGATGAGCTCCACCACTCTCCCGCCGGGAAAGTCTTCTGAGCCGGCTCCGACCGCCGTCGTACAAAACTCTGCGTCTGCGTCGGGGAACTTTTCCTAGTTGGACTTCTTTTTGCCCTTTTTCTTAATTTGGTGTCATGTGTGAAGCGTTTTTTTTGAGTAGCCGCTGCGCTGGACAATAATGCGCTATAGAAGCGGATCACCAGAACTGAGGGGAGGGCGTTTGGCAGGAATAAGGCAGACCTTGTGAGAGTTCCACTGTGTTGGAGGCTCTCTTGTGATGGACGGGTCAATAAAGGGCCCTGCTGTGCCAGGGTTTGGCTCGTCCTCTTGTTGTTTGTTTTCAAGAGGGACCTCGGCCCTGGACGCGGCCAGTACTGTAGCTACAGTAATGGTCAGCGCTTAAATGTGACCGTGGCTCACACCGGTCATGTTCCATCATCACATTTGCCGTCCCGCAGTCCCATCACCCCCCCACCACCTATTTTTAAACGATCCGTTTCCATAGAAATGCTGAGTAGCCGACGGGCAAAGGGGGTCAGAGTTGAGTGGAAGGGTGTGGAACTATGGGAAATGGTAAATGTGTCACGGTGGGACAAAACAGTCTGGGAAGCTGTTAACACCCACGGGCGAGAGAGGGAGAGAGAGAGAGAGAGAGAGGGGGAGAGAGAGAGAGAGAGAGCGAGAGACGGCAGTTCCAATTAAAGAGCTCCGCATTCACTGCCATAGCCTAGACGGCGCGGCCTATTCTCTGTAACGCACACGCGCTCTGTAATTCACACTCTTTCCTCAGTCACTTTGCGTGCTCTCTCCGTCTCTCTGTCTCTCTCTTTCTGGCTCCCATGTTGTCTCTCTCTTTCTCAGTTCTTGGAGGGGTGTGAGTGGTGTGGTGTGGAGAGGAGTGGAGTGGAGTGGAGTGGTGCTGCTTTCATTTCCTGATGGCGAAAAAAGGAAAACAAAGGAAAGGAAGCTGCTCAAGAGCCACTGTTGCACGGGACTGCCCATACGCCCACTCACAGCTACATACGCAGAGATCCACACACGCACACACACGCACACAAATATTTAAAAACACAACCCCCCCCCCCCAACCACACACACACACACACACACACACACACACACACACACACACAGATCTACAGATACCAGGAGAATAGAACGCTGTGCAGACCATATACTGATATACAACCTCAAATGCTCCTATCTCATCATCTCTCTCTCTCGCTCTCTCTCTCTCTCACTCTCTCTCTCTTGCTCTCTCTCTCGCGTTCTCTCTCTGTCTCTCGCTCTCGCTCTCTTTCTCTTGCACGGATGTTAGTCAGATAGCTATCTGGTTGCCTGCAACCACATAAATACAGTTGTGGAGACACACGATCCATTTCAGTTCCTATCCCTGTGGCCTCCACCAATGGAGATGGTTATATATACGAAAGAGCATCTATCTTGCCGTGGCCTCGTTGGAGAGTTTGAGAGTGGCCATAGGTATGCTGTCCACGGGTTGAGTGAGTGAGTGAACTCGGTGCCCCCCCATTCACAAAGCATCCTGCCAGTGTACGGTCGACCGCGAACTGGGCCAAAATGAATGTGTCATTTCCTCTCTCTCTCTAGCTATCTTGCTTTGCTATCTTGTTTTCTTGTCTGTTCTCAGCCATCATTTTCCTTCACTCCTCTCTCTTCTCTCCTCTCATCTTCTCTCTTTTCTCCTCTCCTCTCTCCTCCTCTCTTCCTCTCCTCTCCTCTCCTCTCCTCTCCTCTCCTCTCCTTCCCACACAATGTTGTCTACTCTCTGGGTTATTATTAGCCCCATAGCAGCAGAGTATGATTTAATGGGCAGGACCACATCACTTATGGCCTCATACCCAAACTGCATACTACATACACCCTGCTGCTGCCCGTAAGTACATACTTAGTCTGGGGGCTGAGACAGTGAAGTGATGATAAGTAAGCAATAAACATACATCACAGAGAGCCATATTGCCTTTGAGTTCCCCGTGGTCATAAACATGCATTTGTGTGCAATTGATGAGCGGTCTGAAGGCCTGTCCACACCAGGAGCTGTAAGTGTAAAGACTCCTCCATGACTGTGACCCTTATGGTGACCTGTACATCCACATCAAGTCTCTCCACAATGTTCAAGTTCATTAAGGTGACTTTGGAAAACATCAGATTCTGATTGGCTGTCAGGTTTCTGTCGCTCTCAAAATGGCTCTGAAAGTGATCCTCAACTATATCGTTCTTTGTGTGTTCTTCTCATTGTAGTGCGCAGTGTGGACGTGGTTGTGCCGATGAACCGCAGCAATACTTAGCACTGTGGGTTTTTTCTGTTATCACAGTGGTAGTGTGGCCAGGCCTTTACTCTATCAATACTTCAAAGGGCTCAGGTCCTGACCGTACAGCTCACACAGACTTCTCGAAGTCATTTGAATGTGGATTTGTTGACTGGGGCATCTTCTCTTAAACTGGGACTTGAATTTCATTATTGGAGTCATACGGTAGGGTCATTTGGCCTGGCTTAAGGTCTGTGGAAGGAGAAGCTAATTTTAGCACCAAACTGGTGTTCATGCTTATGATTTGACACTAATTTATTATGGCAGTGCACCAAGGGCAAGCATTTTCTTTTACTCTGGTCTCATTCAATGCCGACCAAATTTAGGCCTGGCGTGTGTGTGTGTGTGGGCGTGTGTGCGTTGTGTCAAGGTTGGCCCATTTCTGTCTTTACTCGAGAGATCCGACGCATTAATAGCCTAATATCAGCAGTCTGTTTATTTCTGAGTTGTTTGAATGATTTATAAGTCGTTTATCTTTGGACTTGCTGCATGCCTGTTGATTATGATGTTCCTTTGATCAATAGCTGGCAGTGATGGGAAGGTAGTCCTTCTCCCAAGCCGTCTCTCTTTCTTTCCTCCTCTCTCTCTCTCTCTCTCTCTCTCTCTCTCTCTCTCGCTCTCTCTCCACTGCCTCACCATCTCACACCATCTCTGTCTTCCTCACAAGGTCTGCCTTCTTCCTGCCCACACGGTTCTTTCTGTTTCGTTTTTTTTATACATGTTTCTACGTTCTGTCTGTCTGTCTGTCTTTTTCTTTCTTTCTTTCTTTCTTTCTTTCTTTCTTCTGGCTTGTATTGGTCCACACAGGGGGGAAGTGGAAGTGTCTTGAGTGTGGATCGCTAGGTGACAGGAAACGGGGGGGGTGTGCGCATTTGAGGTGTTAAGTTGAGGTGCCACTGCAGGGTTGTGTGTACTGTATGTGGGCAGGCGAGGGTAGATTTGAGAAACGGACACGGTGACGCACACTAAACACTCACAAGTGCACTCACACGCACACAGGCACTAAAATGCACGCACACACACACACACACACACACACACATATGGCCATTGACACGTATGCTGGTCATTGTCCAGCCAGATCTTCCTCAGTCAGCAACGAAAAGCACA
>NC_085009.1:4493328-4500828 GCF_963854185.1 Sardina pilchardus
CGTGTGGGCAGGATCATCTGTGACCAACGCCAGGCCAGTTCTCCAATCTGTGAGCGACCGCCGTGGAGCATCATACGCACGTCAGCTCGCTTGTTGACAGAGCGAGAATTCATTTTGTCGCGTCTGAGGTCTGAACCCGAGTTGACTGGGACGTCATGGCTTTGCCGGGACGAGTTTTAAATGAAGACAAATGTCGGTGGAGTCATTGCGGAGCGTTGTCTTTGCACAGCCCTACCCCATTTGTTTTTGCAACCGTTTTACAGCTCATTGACTGCAGAGGGACCAGAGTGCTCTCCCACTGCAGCCTTCTCATGCAAATGTAAACACAGACTATGGAAATGAACTATGCTGGAGATGGGAAGTTGGCACTGGCCCTGCTGTCAGTGGACTCACAACTGGACGTTGGAATGGTCAGGAGAATGCTTAGCACTTGTTCGGAACCCGTCAGTGTTTTTGCGTATGGGCACCAAGCAGCCATGAGATCTGCTGTGTGTGGGGCCTTAGGCCAGGTTCTATACTTTTAGAACCAAGAACATCTAGAACGGACCAGTCAATGACTTCATTGGTTCATTGAATAGCTTCATCAGCTCTAGTTCCACACTTGTAGAACTTGTAGAAATGTGTCCTGGCCTCAATTCTAGTTCTGCGCTTTGAGAGCCTCCTGACTGAAGGTGCCTGCTCAGGTTCCCCAAGGACAAACAAACGGTGCAGTGAAAAGTGTTACTTACTTAGCAGTGATGTGGTGCACCCTTCCCCTTAATTAGGTTTGTAATTACAGCACGCTCTAAAATATCATGTGGATATTGTTGCCTCGCAGCTTCTGTTGGTCTGATGAATATGCATGGCCACTTAATCTTAAGCTCCCGAGGAGCCGCTCGGCTCCTTAAAAACAGATTTTTGTCCTAAATAATGAAGAAGAAAACATGGAGAGCTTTGCCCAGCGCACGCATGACTTTATGAGGTACGGGCGAGATAAGAACAGTATGTATAAAAAAAAGCAAACCCGTGAAATTTTCTTGAATTGTGAGCCACTCTAAGTGAGGGTAAATTCAATGGGTAGTTCTTCAGACAGCATCAATGATTTAATAATTATCCCTGTTGACCTTTCTGAAGCAACACCTGAAAGATTGGCATTTGTTTCAACCAATCAGTAAGCGAGAGCTGGGGCCAGTGTGGTTGTTGGAAGGTGGAATTAAGTGCCCCCCCCCTCGGGTGCTACTTGCAAGCTGGTGTGTGCCGTCGTCCTGCTGTGAGTGCGTACGCACACGCCGCCGTGGCTTGGCACAGGCCTGGACATTAGAGCAGCGGTCAGCCCGGCGCGTGATCGCGGAGAGTGTTTAGCGATTAGCCATTAGCGTCACCTCTCCGTGTCCTGTGTCCCTCTGTGTCCCTCTGCCCAAGAGGCACGAGCTGACCAGTGGGGAGCGGGCAGGCTCGGACACAACACAACCGCTAGCTATGACTCCTAGTGTCCCTACAGTGTGTGTGTGTGAGAGAGAGAGAGAGAGAGAAAATAATATTATTATTATTATTTGAATGTGTACAGTTATGTCACATGTGTAAGCTTTGGCAACACAATGTTTCTTTGTCATGCCAATAAAGCTAATTTGAATTTAATTGAATTGAGAGAGAGAGAGAGAGAGAGAGAAAGTATGTAAATATAATTAAAATTTATGTCTAATGGTCTGCTTTGGCAATGCAAAAATATTTGTCATGCTAAGAGAGAGAGAGAGAGAAAGAGAGAGAGAGAGAGGAAGGGAGAGAGTGTTTGTCATTTTTTCTATTTTCTGACATGAACGTGAAGAGGAACTCTCCCACCCACCATGGGCTGTGGGTTTTTTGAACATCACACATATGCACACGTACACACAAACACACACAAGCACTGTGTGCACACACACACACACACACACACACACACACACACACACACACACACACACACGCACACGCAACCATATTGTACACAGACACTCACAGGCAGATGCTTCTGTGTGAGTGTGTGTGTGAGAGAGAAAGAGAATGTGTGTGTGGATAAGAGGGGTGTATTTTGGTGTGTGTGTGTGTGTTTTTTCCATCTTCCTGTGATCTTGCTCTGTGTGCTGCTGACTCTGCTGCTGTTGATGGCCCTGCATTGTTAGGGAGTGCTGAGGCCTGTGTTCTCTCTCTCTCTCCTCCTTCCCTCCTCCTGTTCTCTCTCTTCACCCCCATTTCCCTCTTTCTTTCCTCAGCCCCCATTTGTTTTTGTCCTCCTTCCACTTCCCTCTGCGTCCTTTTGTTTTTTTCCACTCTTCATCTGGAGGCTCTTTCCCTCATTCGCTTGCCATCTCTCTGTCTTCATGTCTTCTCTCTCTCTTTCTCTCCCATCTGTGTTCATGCCTTCTCTCTTTCTTTCCCATCTCTCTGTCCTCATGTCTCTTCTCTCTCTTTCTCTCCCTTTTCTCTCTGTGTTCATGTCTTCTCTCTCTCTTTCTCTCCCCTCCTCTTTGTTTGTGTCTGGAGCACCAATTGGCACTTTTTTTGTCCTTTCAGATTGAAATGAGGCTTTTGTCAACAGCGCCTTGTTTATCGTCTCCGTCTCTTTCGCCTTGTTTATAGTGATGCACGCACGCACACACACACACACACACACACACACACACACACACACACACACACCCACACACAAGCACACACACACCCAAATGTGCCATGCTATTTCGTCTCCTCTTCTCTCAGTCTGTCACGCTGTGTTTATCCCATTTAGGGAATTTGATTGTACCCTCGGCCTGCTCCCCCACCCTTTGTCTCTGTCTCTCTTTATTTCTCTCTTTCTCTGTTCCCTCTCTCTGTTTACCTATTCACCATTCTCTCCTCCTTTTCTTCTCTCTCTCCTCCTCTCTGCTGTTCTCCATCTCTCCCTCGCTCTCAAACTCTCTGTGTCTGATTCACCCTTTTCTTTCCAGTTGGTCTCCTGCCTCCCTCTCTCCCCCCCTCCTCCTCCCCATCTCTCTCTCACCTATTGTCACATCTCTTCAGCTCAGTGGCGTGAGCAGGCCTCCCCCTCCCGGACCCCCTTTCGCCCCTAGCCTGAGTTGACAGCCGTATCCGCACGCCAGCTGACTCTCAGGCGGTGCGATGCCTCAGCCTCGCCACCAGGGGGCCCAAGTCTCCTCGCAGGCCTGAAGGCGCTGTGTCACCCGCAGCCATCAAGCCGTTTATTCACATGCTCCAGTCCATGGTGGTGATGAGGGAGCTCTTAAGGCCCTGGTGCACGTCTGTGTACTCTCCCCAAGCATGCGATCTGTCTGTCTGAAGTCAATGGAATCAGGCCCTGTTTACGCACAACAAAGTTTTTTTGCAATCAGTGATTTTTTTTCATCGGTTACGCCTTGCGTTTACACAACGCCAGCAGTGTCAGAGGCTGAAAACGATAGTGCTTGAAAACGGCTTAGAGTGGGGTTTTGGCTCTTGGAGAGCACCATCGGTGAAACTGGCAAGGTGTGCCCAGCAGGGAAACACTGGGCCCATCAGAAGCGTGTGGCACCAGTTTGTGGTGGTGAGAGGTCAGGAGGTTGATGGAGAACCGCTGACCAACAGAATGGACATGTCAACAGCGCCTCCGATGCGACAAAGGCGCTTCTTTCAACCTCGTGGTGGCTCAAACCTCAAGTAAACACAAACCAGACCATGCTGTGAGCTTTGAGCGCTTTGGAGAGCGGCAGTTCATATACATCACTAGCTCTGCTGCCAGTGCCACTAAGGGGAATTCCACCCAACACATGCAAGGGGTAATGGGCCTTGGTAGTTCTCCATTCGTGTGTGTGTGTGTGTGTGTGTGTGTGTGTGTGTGTGTGTGTGTGTGTGTGTGTGTGTGTGTGTGTGTGTGTGTGTGTGTGTGTGTGTGTGTGTGTGTGTGTGTGTGTGTGTGTGTGTGTGTGTGTGTGTGTGTGTGTGTGTGTGTGTGTGTGTGTGTGTGTGTGTGTGTGTGTGTGTGTGTGTGTGTGTGTGTGTTGAGGTGGGTGCAGGAGTGGCGGAGCGTTGTTGAGGACACTGTGGTGGTGAGTCAGGGCCGTGGAGCGTTTGGAAAGACTCTATTTAGGTCTCCCTACTAGCTTGCGGTGAGCGGCTGATGAAATGCTCCACTGATTCATGGGGCATGGAGAGCGTGCAGAGGAGAAATTGAGGCTGATGATGGGATGGGAGATGGGGGTAATGCTCTGTCTCTCTGCCTGCCTGTCTGTCTGTCTGTCTGACTGCCTGTCTCTCTGTCTGCCTGTCTGATTGACTGACTGCCTGCCTGTCTCGCTGTCTCGCTGTCTCGCTGTCTTACTGACTGTCTGTTTCTTTTCTATTTGCAGAGTCTTCAAGAAGTCCAGCCCTAACTGCAAGGTAGGAAATTCAAAATGGCAATTAAATCCAGTCCCTCTGGTGCATCAGATATGTGTTTGTGTGTGTGTGTGTGTGTGTGTGTGTGTGTGTGTGTGTGTGTGAGAGAGAGAGAGAGTATAAGAAGTGAAGAGAGTGGGAGAGAAGGAGTTCCTCCTGTCCTCCCAAAGGATTGTCATCTTCCTCTGGGTTGGCCTCGTTTACATCCATAGTGTCTTATTCTGGCACCTCCCCTCCTCTCTCCTCTCCTATCCCTTGCTGCCAACAGACATCAGTTCCCAAGGCAATCTCTCCCACCTTCTCTCTCTCTCTCTCACACTCTCTCTCTCTCTCTCTCTCTCTCTCTCTCTCTCTCTCTCTCTCTCTCTCTCTCTAACACACACACACACACACACACACCTTTCTGCAGTTAGTGCTCCTCAACTCTCCTCCTCCCGCCTCTTGGCTCCTGTCTCCAGTAGAGACGCTGCTTTGTTCCTCTCCTCACTGCCATTTCCTCTCTGTCATTCTCTCTCTCTCTCTCTCTCTCTCTTTCTCAGCTCTTGGTGTCTCCATCATCTTTCCCTCATCTCCTCTCTGTCTGCCCATCCCTCTGGTGTTCTCTTCACTTTTCTTCTCTCGTCTTTCTGCACCGTCTATCTCTGTGTGTGTGTGTGCGTGTGTGTGTGGAATGGACGGAACATTGAGTGTTGAGGATGTGTTTTGTGATGTCACTCCGATTGGCAGGACTGTGTTCAGGAAGGGAGCGGAGCGACTCGGGGTCAGTCTGTCATGCCAGGGGCTGTTTGATCTGTCTGTGTTTGTTTGTGTGTGTGTGTGTGTATATGTGTGTGTGTGTGTGTGTGTGTGTGTGTGTGTTTGAGTACCTGTATGTGGATGCATGTGTTGTCATGTGATGCAGGTGGTGTGTGTGTCAGGTGATTGTGTGTGTGTGTGTGTGTGTGTGTGTGTATGTGTGTATGTGTGTTTACTTACGTTATCTGTCTCTGGGAAAAGATAGCTTCCTCTGTAAAGGTGCTCAATTGAGTGTGCCCTGTGAGTGTATACTGAGCCGATAACATTGACTAAGCATCCATTTGGTCCTGTCTGTCTCTCTCCAGCTCACAGTGTATTTGGGGAAGAGGGATTTCGTGGATCATCTGGACCATGTGGACCCTGTGGGTGAGTCATGGATAGAACTCCAACTAACACTAAAGCACCATTCACATCAAGAACGCTAACTAGAATAGCTATGACCATAATGATGAAAACAACATCTACACTGACCAAATGCTAAGCAAAGTCTCTCCTTGTGTTATTGAATGTGATGTGTGATTGGTTATGGTTGGCTGTTGGCTTTTAACATTCTTAAAATTGCTCTGAAAGTATTCCCCAATGATATCGTTCTTCATGTAGTTATCGCTATAGTTTATGTGTGAACGTTGTCGTTCATATTAACGAGAGCAATATTTCTTTATAGTTACCATTATAGTTATCTTTGCTGGTGTGAATGGCAGACTTTTTCCATTTCAATTGAGGAACAATAATCGAACGACGATTTGACAGGACATCTGGTGAGAGTTAACATGAATTAGTTGTTCTGTTCAATCTGACCGAAGTGTCAGAAAGCAGTATTGGAATAGTTTGAACCAGTAAGCAAATTTATCCTGGATGAGACAGATGCCCCAGTTACAGTCGAGTTCTGTCTGACCATCAATGGATCAATTGATAGCTTACCTCTGCCACACCAATCAGACGCTAGCTTGCCTCTCCCTTTGCCGCGGCAGCACCATTAAAGGGACACTTCACTGATTAGCATTAAGCTTTGTATCTTTAGAAAACCAGTCATGTTTTTGAATGGTCATGCATCATTCCCTCAGTTTGCCTTGAGATGGGAGAAATACGGATTTCAATGTTGGACTTCCTGCTTTCAATGATGTAAAAATTATCATTTTGCATCACTGAAAGCAGGAAGTTCTATTCATTGGTTTCATTGAAATCCGTTTTTCTCCCATCTCAAGGCAAACTGAGGGAATGATACATGACCATTCAAAAACATGACTGGTTTTCTAAAGATACAAAGCTTGATGCTAATCAGTGAAGTGTCCCTTTAAGCACTTGAACGCTAGAACAGCATAGCTTGTGCCGTTGCGCCTCTGTCAAAGTCACCGAGCCAGAGCGACGTTTAAGGGAGGTGTGTACGAGACTAATGAGTCTCAAAGGCACGCAGAGTCTCCAGAGGACTTCAGGCTCTCCCTGAAGACCCTTAACCTGAGGGGCTGTTTAGCCACGAGCACGTTAAAGATCTGGAGATGGGAAGCCACAACATTTTCACCGTCAGCCTTTTTCTATTGTGCATGTTCAGTTGTGTGTCTCGTCTTTCTGATTCAATAAGAGGAGCCTCTCGGTGCACTGGCACAGTAATAGATGACAGTCTTTTGTTGGAATATCACTGATTTGACTGACGAATTCTACAAATATACTACAGATGTGGCTACTGTACATTAGGTGTGGAACATCCCTCTTGTACGCAGACGGAAGTTCACACAATAAGGACGTTGCGGTAAAGTTGTGTGATTTGAAGGCCCTGTGTTATTAGAGGGGGCGTGTACTGGATCTCACCCCCTCAGGATAGATCCCTGGAGGTGGAGGTGTGTGTATGTGTGAGTGAGTGAGTGATGGTGGGTGTAATGTTTCCTCCCACAGGGAAGTGTGTGTGTTTATCGGGAAGAGATGTCAGTGATGCAACAGTGTATGAAAAAGGCCTGTATGAAAAATGGGAGCCTTTAGTTCTGTCTGTGTCCTGTGCTGTCCACCGGGAGCCCTTTTAGAGTGAGGCAACCGGGCTAAATTAGATGAGGGGAAAGAGCACCAAAACATTTAATAGTCTGCATAATACATGGCTTTGAATTGGAGATTGATGTTTCTAAAGTAAGTCTATCGATCTGACTCTCTCTTTCTCCTTCTTTCTCTCTCTCTTTCTTTCTTTATCCTTCCTTTCTCCCTCTCTCTCTCTCTCTCTCTCTCTCTCTCTCTCTCTCTCTCCCTCCCTCTCGCTCTGTTTCTTTCTATGTTGTTATGTAAACATGGGTGACATTTACACCTAATTGCGCACACACATTTGTTTTAAGGATGACATGAAGTACAACTTAA